>NW_027103681.1:0-2336 GCF_902728285.1 Clytia hemisphaerica | reverse complement strand
TTCTTAAATGCGTTCTTAATTTTTCGGACTACTTTAAATCGACAACATCATGCAAAATAAAGAGCACTTAAAAGTTGGTAAAATTTGGACAATATCTGACTCTGTTTAAAAAATCCTCTAAGTGGTTAAAACTCTGAAAGAGGAAAAAATTGTAGGTTTCTTGTCATTTTTTTCCAACCAACTGAGGCTTACATGTTGTTTTTCGACGAATTTCAGCCTAAATGTTCTTATAAACTGGGTTCTAATAAAGAAAAAAACGTGTAACACCAAATTTCAAGTTTTTAAGGGACAAAAATAAGAAATTTTACTTTTTCTCAAACTGTTTTTATATCCTCTTTGCTCAAACCATTAATGGGACTCCCAGGTTCCAAAAAGGCACCCTTTCTTTAGGGCAGCACTTACCCGTGCACGTTTTTTATAAGAACATCCAAGAATTTTGAAGCCTTCGGATTGTGTCTTAACTTTTTGAGTTTTGAGCCTAAAGATGTTCTTAAAATGTTCTTATTTTTGCCATTTTTTACATTATTTTTGTTCATTTTCCAAATAAAATCGGTGTTTGAGAGCCCCCGAAGCCTTAAAATATTCTTAACTTGTTCTTAACATTTTGATCATCGAAGCCTTATGTTACACGCCTTTTTTTATAAGAATGGTGTAAATCCATTTCATCATGGATATTCTTAAATTTTTTGGGAAAATCGTCCTAAAATATTCTTACAGCATTTTTATTACTTGGGGGTAATTGGCAATTTATATTTAAAATGCTAAAAATGCCCACTGGGGCGAAGGTCAAATGTTCCCTACTTTGAAATCCCAAAAAATCCTAAAAATGATTTTGGAACTTATGAAAAAGGAAACTCAATATTCCAAATGGAAGCTCATTGTGTGACATTTTCTAAATTTCCAAAATTTTAAAATGCAATTTCTGGTCTTTTTTTATGTTTTAAATCATCGTTTGGGGGTTTCTGAGAAATGGAATATCAATGTCAACGTGGAAAATGCATTGTGTGCATTTTAAATTCCAAACGTTGACCTCAAATTTCCTGGTATTCTTTTCAATCGAAAGGTCATCTTACAGTTTTTTAAAGCTTTAAAGAGACAAGTACTATTTGACAAACATGAATCTCCTTTAGAAATTTTAGACTACAAAAAGATCGAGCTTCTAGATGTTGAGATATGAAGAAAGTAACATTTTCATTGACAAAATCTTCTACATACAGAACATATATCTTCATTGTAACATGTTTAATTTCAAAAGATAAAAAAGCTAATATGTTCTAAAAAATCTGCCGAATCTCCCATCTCAATATCCATCCCATTCTTGCGGAGTCTTTATTATAGAGCCTCACATACGAAGTTTTGTGTATAATAATCCGTTGTGTGTATCATTAAAACTGTGATTATCGATTAATCTTCTGAGACTTCCGATGAATATTTATTTTACACGTTGTACAGGGTGTCCCTAATAAAAGTATCGAGTTTGAACATCCGATTGAGTAAAAAAGTTTGTGTGTGTTATCGCTAAAATATAAGAACGTTCTCCATCACATAGGCTTATTACAAAATGTAGTTACAACGTATAAATTAATCATAATGACAAAGAAAAAAGAGGGAGAGCTTAAAATACAATTTTGTGAATACACACTTAAAACTTTCTACTCAATCGCATGTTCAAACTCGATACTTTTATTAGGGACACCCTGTACATAGTCAGAAAATCTGTCGTAAACTATCTTCGCTTTCTGATTTGAATGATGGCGCTACGCTCTCTACTTTTTCCCCAATCAGAATTATTAAAGGCAAAAAGTAGTTGAGCTCCAGTTTCTGGACTACATTTTGTACACGTTTATTTTTATTACATTAATTCCGAGTTTAATTTTTGTATGATATGAGTTTTGAGTTTTCAAGCCACCGATAAAGTCTGTCATTCTGAAGCGTAATGTATTGATATACTTTCAATTGGAAATCCAAATGAATTTTCTTCACCGACTGCAACAAGACTTATAATCAAGCAAAGGCTTCAGTTAAAAGTTTTTCTACAATAACAACATAACGATGATAACAGTTTTGAAGGTAAAATGATTCCATGGTTGCGTCTATGCTGAATTTGTTTCCATTTCAAATAATTTTTTCTAAAAACAAAATAAAAACATTAGATAATGTGAAAAACATATAACTTTACGAGCCAGAAATTCAACCAAAACTCAACACTCAACACCACTTCCCCACTTCATCTACAGACTATTCATCTAATCTACCTAAGAACTTTCGAGAGAAATATTATCTGATATTCCGATGGCGGGTTGGCGGCCGCCCACGCTAAAGCTCTAAAGGAGCGG
>NW_027103679.1:0-2265 GCF_902728285.1 Clytia hemisphaerica | reverse complement strand
TAAATCGCGACGGCCGTGACGGCCAGTTGTTCCACCCCTTTTTATGGGAAAATTTTTCGTTATTTTGACTCTTCATACTAATACATTTCCAAAAAGACCTGGGCCAAAAATTCTGTTTCAGCCATTTTGGGATATTTAAGGCAAAACACTTTTTGCTGACATCAGCAAAAATTTGAAATACTAATATCTCCTGGAATATTTATTGAAATGAGCTCAAATTTTGTACGAGGGTAGGGTGGATAAATGTCTTTCATTTTCAAATAAAAATGTTCAAAAAATTGTTGAGGTTCGCAAAAATCAGCAATTTTCGTTTTTCTTAAACAAATGCTGACGTCATCAATTTTTTTGAATTTTTTTTTTGGAAATAAAAGATATATATATAAAATTGGCAGTTTATAATTGGAAATGCTTTAAAATGGCTTTCTTTGCTTGAGTAGCAAAATTCCATGATGGTGATATTCTTAGCATTTGTCTTAATTTTTAGGCCATTTTCATCGTGGAAATTCTTATAAAGTATATTCTCATTAAAAAAAGCGTTTACTCTCTCCAGTTACTAAAAACTTCTCACAAGATCATTGATGAGACAGGGGTGTGGTGGGTACTCAGGGAAATGGAGGGTATGGTATTGTCCTATCTTTTTTAGACTTCCAAAGTCCCGTTAAGTGTCGGAAATATCAGAAAATTAAATTTCAGTTCCACTAAGGGTCGGAAAAATATGAAAATTTCAACTTTTTACCCCCTGAAAGATCGAAATTTGATAAATATTGGTCAAATTTGTCCCGCTAAGGGTCGTAAAATTCCAAAAAATTTCCTTTGTTTTCTCCTTTTTAGTTCCGGTAAGGTTCCAAAGTTCAAAAGTCGGGCGGCACTCCCCCCCCGTCAGCTCGCAACCCCCCGGGTTTCAGGGCCCATAACCCTCCAATCCTAGCTCAAGTACTCCCCCCCTTAGCCGAGGCGAGATTTAGCTGATTAAAAAATGATTAGAACATAACAAACAACCATTTTTTTCATGCCAAGTAATAACATATCTTGACAAAAAGATAACTGTTTAAAACAAAAATATTACAAAATACTTCTAAATGATAAAAGGTTTTTATACTATCATACGCAAAAAAACAAAAAAACAACAACAACAAAAATAATTTTCGAAGACAATATACTTAAAACTTTCAAATATAATAGCATATAAAATATATTTCTTCTGCTTTTAGTATATAATAGAAGATACAATAATGGACAATAATAAATTTTGACAGTAGACCCAAAAAAAAAGTTTTCAAGAGCTTGAATTATTTTAAATGTTTTGACTTTGTTGCGTCAACTTTTTGTGTTCTTGTATAACGTGTTTAATATTTAAGCCATAGCTTTGTTACTGTAGGCAACAACTGGTGATGCAACAGCAGCTGGGGCACTGAAGAAAACTTTCTTGACAATGGCAGCAGCAATAACAAACACCAAAGTTGCCAAGAGAATGATGACAACAACTCCTTTGGTTCCACTCATAAAGTTTTCTGATTCTTGTGATCCTTGGGCTGGAGTGTCTAAAATGAGACAATGATAGTTTACAAATTAAAAAAAATACACGCTTTTTTTATAAGAATAGTGTATTCCTTGTATAATAGTGTATTATTACACGTTTTTTTTTATAAGGAACCTTAACTTTGCTCTGAGCCTGGAGTTCCTTATTTTTACAGAGAAGCCTCAAAGTTCCTTATCGAGTTCCTTATTTAAATAGTTGCTAAGTTTGGATAACCATCTCTTACTGTTCCTTAAAACTTGTTTTCTTATTCTCAGCCTGAGCAGTTGCTAAACAATTCCTTATTTTTTGGACCATTTTCAGCCTCGAGTTCCTTATAAACGTGTTCCTTATATAGAAAACGTGTATATATACTTATGTAATAGTGTATTATGAAAATGATGATGAAAATGGCTAAAAAGATTACGCATAACACTTTCAAAACAAGACACGACTTGAAGTCGAAAATCTCGCCAAATATTTGCAAAAAGTATGCTAAAATGCCAGCCCTGAAAAAGCTGTTAAGAAAAATACAAGGTGAAATAGAAAAAAAGGTTTTGGTCGAATCATGAGAAATGGTTCGGACGCGGTCATTGTTAATGATGAATAAGCGAAGCTGATCCATATTAAAAATGCTGCAAACAGTAGTCAGTCCCCTGTCTACCTTGTAAGAACTAATTACCCAAAAGTATATCCCCGTCTATCAAGAGTTACTGATTTGATTTGTATAATAAAGCTAAATATGCTCA
>NW_027103678.1:214316-215768 GCF_902728285.1 Clytia hemisphaerica | reverse complement strand
TGGTAGGGTGGTCAGGCCAAAATTTTCCCCTCAAATTTTGAAAACCAAACTAATTTTATTTGCAGTCCTTCTTGGAGAAAATGGGGTCATTGTTAAATTGTTAAGTAGTTCCCCCGTATCCTTTTCAACAACCAAAAAAACACCTTTCAAAAATTGCCTCCTTACACACGCCGCAAGATTATTTCGGAAGCACCAAAATCGCGCCAAAAATGCGTGAAATCTATCTTCGTGTGGCAGGGCGTGAGGATTTTGCTGGCGCGGTCTGAAAATCGGCCCGCGACTATTAAACTTTAGCCTATGCTAATGAGCTGGAAATACTAAGCTAAAATCAATTTTACCAATAGGTTGAAAAGCTGAAACCCTTAGCTTTCAACGATATTATGGTAGGCCTGATAAAAATTTCAGGAAAGTGCCGAAAATCGAAATTTTCTTCTTTTTCTCGCTTTAAAGCGGCGTAATTATCGAAAAAGGTACCAGTGACAACTAAAGTACTATCTTCCCGGTTTTATAAAAAAACCGCGATCTATAATAATCCAGCAATCGCGATAGCCATTTGAACTGGTGGTCAAGTAGACGGTGTGCCACGAATTCCGAGTCGCCATTTTTCACCTTGATGTCTAATAAATGTATATCTTTATGAAGTTGGTAATGGGATGGGGTTTTTTTCTTTGTTTTCTCTGATAAATTCTGAGTATTTAAAAAAAAGAATGAACAAGTTTGGAGTTGTTAAGGATAAGTTATGATGGATGGAATGTTCTAATTTCGATTTTCGACTTTTTCCGCGCAAAAAATCCCGACGAGTGCGCACCCTACTTCTGGGTGGGTACACAAAAAGTTTTTAAGGGCAGGGGATCACGTGCATTTGGTTTGGCAGTTGGGGAAAGCGAAACACAAACGCGATTTGGAGCACATTGAAAATAGGCTGATCCTTAAAAAGCCGAACTTTTGGCCGATATGAACCGGTCTGGACCGTTCCTGGCCGAATTTGGCCGATGTTGACCGGTCTGGGCCAATCTAGGCCGATCTTAGCTGAACCATGTTTCCTAATCTTTTCTCTAAACAAAAGCCGATCCAGTCCGGTCTGAAAACAAACAAACAAACAAATCAAGATAACTGTATTATCGGAATATCAGCAAAGGAAAAGGCGAGTAACAGTTTCTTTTTTAGAGATTAAGCTGTCGTTAGTTAAAAGGTCGAAACAACCAATTGTTCCTTTTGGTTTTGGTGTTACTTTATTAGCTGTGTATGAAATACGAAGAAAAATATTGACATGCAATTTATAACAGGGGAGATATATGTAAATGAAACAGGGATGTCTAAATAAACTAACGAAGGGACACAGTGCAATTCTATTCTAAGGAGGATTTCTAATAATCTTTTCTAAATGGATTCATAAGAGCGAGTGAGTCAAGGTTATGAAATACAGGAGAGTATGTGATTTACGACGAAAAA
>NW_027103678.1:0-212463 GCF_902728285.1 Clytia hemisphaerica | reverse complement strand
AATGGAACTCAATCACAAGAGGAAATTTTCACTGTACCCTGCAACATGGATATAGTACTTGGAAAAGTGGAAGTCAACGAGATGGCGCTAGTCTCACAGTATAAATATACTGATTACAAATGGCTGGTTGATTTTTCTGTTTGTGCTGTCATAGTGTATCTTTTGATCGAAATGGCTGCTTCGCTGCGTCCACAAATCTTTGTGGACGAATTCAACGTTGGCATTGTTTGGTGTATGTTGGTGGTGTATTTTGCGCTGAGAGAACTTTTCTCCCTAACTGCAGCTTACTGGAGAAGTGAAGATGGTGGGGAAAGAGCAATGGCCATTTCTTTTGGATTCTTTTTCCTGGTTGTGGCTCTTGGTGTCTTGGTTGTTGATGAAGAAATTTTAGACTTCGGACTTAATGATGGATACAAGCACTTTGCTCAAAACTTGGAGACCTTTTATAAAGCTATGGACTTTTCAATCGACCGTGCCCCTTCTGTGTGGGCTTTCAAGATTTTTCTGGCCATCTTTTCTGCACTTGTTGGTGCTGTTCTAGGATTCCCTGGCATTCGTTACGCTAACATGCATTTAGATTCTGTTTATTATTACGAGCGAGGAAATTTCGGAAGACTTGGTCTAGTTTTCCTGAACGTTGTCTTCTTCAGCCCATTGTTCATGTCGCTGTTATGGGTATTGCCGCTGTCGAGAGAATTGATGTACTTCAGGAAAGGCAACACAGTGGAAAAGCTGTTATCAAATGAGAACTTTTTATTTCTTCGCGTACACTTAATGATCTTCATCATCCTTGCCCGTCTTTTGGTGACTCGCCAACTTTTACAATCACATCTCGATTCAGCACGTCAAAAAGTTGACAAATTCAAGATGGAAACAGGCCGTGTTTCCAATCGCGATCTACAACGTACGGTAGCTCGTGTCTTCTACTATCTATCTGCTGCTGCTTTGCAATACTTAGCCCCACTTCTACTGATGCTGTTTCTAGGTTTTATGTTACGTAGTTTGACCTACAATCTTGAGGACTTGAAGGACATTCCATCTATTTTGAATGGCAAAAAACCGTCGGACGATAAACAGTTGTATGCAAAGTTGATTCGCTCCTTAATGTCAGTCAAACTCGCTAAAGGTGTGACGTCATTCTTATGCTGGTGGACAAATGTCACCTTCTTTATGACGTCATGCTTTGGTGTTGTCTATTTCAAGTATTTATCTTGAAATTTTAAATGGATTGAAAAAAAACGACATATCGATTATGGACCTCGAAACTTTAATTGAATTTTATTGAATTTAAATGTAGGTATTGCATCATAGGAAATATGAATGAATTAGAATTTTTCTTTTCTTAACTGTCATTACAGTATGGCGAAATTGAATTTTCCATGATCGACCCGGTTTAGTTTTTATTCATTTGGACATTACTGTTTTCAATGCTAGTTTCGTATAATATTATTTTTTGTATTTATCATGTGTGAACTAGTTCCCTGTAATGCTTATTACTTTTAGTCTGTTGAAAAATACTTTGAATTTTTATCCTCAAGAAACAAACAAACAATGCAATTGATTAATTTATTATTTTCAAGTAAAATATAAAAATCGAAGTGATACCAAAAAAAAGCCCCAATAATTACTAGTACATAAGGGTGGACTATGTAATATTACTCAGTAATTAAACCCCTGAACATTGCGGTTTTTCATTCTCCAGAACATTTTTTATCACCATTGTTCAGCCTATCGGACATCCATGGGATCATCCCCCCAGGAAGATGGGGGAATCAATTTTTGCCCTGGAGGAGGAAGTGAATATTTTCACCTTGATGGAAGGACTAATGCAAATGGGGATTTCAGGAAACTTTATGGGTAGTGGGGGTAGAAAGTGCAAAGATTAGGTATAATATTTCAAATAGATGATTAAATGTGTCTATATTTCCAGCATTTGTGCGTTCATTTCAGGAAATTGTTATTTTTGTTAAGTTATTATGCAAAATATAACGAATCGGTTGGTCACAAAAATATTCTTCCAATAGGGGGAACCCCGGAAATAGGTAGGTGAGGGAGAAGACCATGACATCCAAAATTGCCCTTGGAAATTGCAAATTTACTGGCAGACAGTTGTAGTTTTTACAATTGTATGGGAGTTTTCTATTATCTACTGGCCGAATCTATTGGGACTCGTTTTACAAAAATGTTTAAATTCTTTCTTTCTTTTTCTTTTCAATATATAAAACTAACAATAAAATAATCTACTGGACTACACACATGGATCGCAAGTTTGCTCAAGAAGCAAGATTAAAACTGATTAGGTATGTTTTTTATAATGAAATAATCTTCAGTATCTCCATTCTTCTCAATTGATGGAAAAGTGTGCTTGCTTATTTGCTTGCTACCGTAAAATCAGATACAAATCCTATTTCAACAGAGTATGCTCCTAAATGTAAAATTATTTGTCAAGGAAATAGCGTTCTCCTTTACAGTTAGTTCATCTAAGGTTTCCAGCTTGCCCAAATAGAGACTTGAATTTTGCGCTCTTTTAATTCCCGTGACAAACGAAGAGGAATAAATCAGTAGGGGTGGTACAATCACTTCCGGTCGAAGTTTTGGACGGCGAAATGTGTCGTTCTTTGATAGTTAGGGTTAGGGTTTGTTGTTCTTTTTAGATGGAAACGTTAGACGAACTGGAGTTCATGTTCAAATCTTCAATACTCCAATTTCCAAAAAAGCAACACATTGTACATATCATAATGAATTATTCTGCTTCATCTTCTTTTATTCTGTTTCTTTGATTTCAGTTTGGTGGATCATATTATCAGCATACAGCATATTCTCGAAAGACGTTGAACGATTGTGATTGGTCAATCCAATATCATTTTCGTCAATAGAACTCATTGGTAACGGTTCTGAGCTGAAATCACTCAGTTTGCCGATCGAAAAATCACCTTTTCCATTTTCACCATTATTCGGGTCTGTTAATTGTTCATATGGTGCTAACATCTCATCCACGTCTGGGATTGTGTATTCGTTTTCAGGCTCGTCGCTATGGTTACTACAGGTACCATCTTCAATATCTTTCGTTTCGTGTAATCCGTCAAAAGTTTGATGGAAACTATTCATTGATAGATTAGCAGAGACTTTAGAAGCTTTACGTGAACTAACTCTGCTTGGTATCTTTGTTGTAGTAGCGTCCTCACTCTCAATACTAAATGTAGGTACATCACTCTTCGACGCTTCTTTTACTCGATCATTGATGAGTGAGATTACAAAAACAATTCCTGTCACCAGGACTAAAAGACATCCCATTAGCATTGAGATCCATGAACCACTTAATTTCATTTCAACATGCTCTCCAAAGATGGAAGTATAATCGGTCGCTACCAAAGCTCCTGATAAGCCAGTAATCCCTGAAAATTGATATTATTATTAAAATGGTTGGCAGTTTTAATTAACTAAAAGGGGTACCCCCAAAAAACTTGTAAAAATCCAAGGTGCCAGTGATATTTATTTCAGGAAAAATAGACAAAAAATCTAGGTGGTTCACTGAAATTTTGGTAAAAACCCATGGTGACCTTACTCAACTCTGGAAAAGGTTAATTTTCTGACAATAAACTAATAATTTTGAACTTTTTGTTTTATTTACCTGACAGAAAAATGATGGCGGTCAACGCAATTTGTAGTCGTCTCCCAATCTCTGTGGTGGATTTGAACTTCAAAGCAAATATAAAGAAACCAAGAAGCAATCCAGCGATAGATAAAACAATGAAAGAAAATAATGCCAACCCTCGAACAACGTTCAGATTATTAGTATTATCTTGATCTGATGTTCCGGATAATTTCTTGATCGTTCCGTCCGTTTTGGAGCCATACGGTTGACAATAATCATGTTCTTTAAAGCATTGTTCCCAAAGTCCAGCTTTGATCAGACCATCAGCTCGTAACCACCATGAATCACTGGCTACACCTGCTAAAATAAATATCCAAGCCAGAAACAGCAGACCAAAAGATACACAGAATCCAAGAAAATGCATCCCTCCTTTTTTACGTAAGTTTTGGCTTATTTATTGCTTTCTATTTCTATCTCAAATAATTTACTGGTTTACTAGAGAAATTAATCAGATTGATAATTTCCGATGTGTTAATACAGTAGCTTCTCTGTGATTTCTAAATATGAAATGAAAAGTTTCGAATTTTTCAGATTTGAAGGATTTTTTATGAAGAAATGGATGAATAATTGAAATTATAGCTAAATAGAGATGTATGATGAAGTGTAAATTGGGAAACAAAACTGTCGAAAACTGATCATTTTTTTCTTGCTGTTTCTATAGAAATTTTCAAATTGAATTGCGAAATTATATGAAATTCTTAAGTTTTCGGTAATATTTTTTTGCGAAATATTTTTGTTTCCATTTTTTTTTTGTTATTGATTAAAAATTTAGAGAACAATTTTTTCACCTTCATTGAAAACAACGGAGACATTTTGAATTGATAACTGTTGCAAGGAAAAGGATGTGAAAAATCGGGCAAAAGAAAAATGAGGAATTACTTTTTTTTATCTTAATCGGGAAATCGGGAAATTTCTCAAGAAAATATAGTTTCACTTTTCCGGAAGCAAAAAGTAAAAAAAATCAACAAACGGTATAAAATGAAAAATCCGCAAAAGCGCAGAATACGTTAGGTACTTCTTTGAATATAAAAGATTCTTTTGGAGGGGGTGTCTGGGCTGACCAAAACTTCTATTATTCAAAAATAGGCAAATTATACTTGAGCAGAACATGAATCGGGCTCTTCCAGAAAAAATCCGTTCATGGGGGGTGGAGGATGAATTGTCCAGGGGTATTGAAAAAATACCAAAAAATTGCAATGTCCAGGGGGTAAATTCCAATGTCCAGGGGTAATTTTTTGTGTCCACGGGGTTGATTTGATGTTTGTCCAGGGGTATAACCCGTGTCCAGGGGGTTAAAAATCAAAATGTCCAGGGGTAATTAATGAAAAAAATAATATATCCTCCACCCCCATGAACGGATTTTTCTGGAAGAGCCCATTTAAGGGACTGAATCACGTCTGGAAGCGGGCTTATTTCGAAATTGATTTTGTCATACCCATTTTCATGACGTCAATTGTGGATAAACCTTATTTCAGAAATTTAATCCCTCTGACCAATACTTCATCGCAAACGTAGGAAACAAATTTATTTCACTCCAGATTTGACAATTTGGCATGAACGAGTTTCTCTATGCCTCGATCTCGTTACTTTATAAATGTTCTCGAAAACAAAACTTTCGCAAATTTGACGAAAAATATCTTTCTCTTGGGCATAAACTATAAGCTATTAAACTTTAAGAAGGTTTACGAACAGTGGCGTTGTGGGAAAATTTTTCTGGAGGGGCCAAAGTCAATTTTTTTTAAATGCCCTCCCCCCCCCTCGATTTCCCCCCACCCACCAGTTTCTAAACTTTTACTAATTCATTTGCCTAGGCATAATGAGGAAGGAAATATAAATATTTAGTGGAGAAGAGAGTAGATATATCTTTGATGAATGGAAAAGGGAAAAACAGGCCCCACCATGGTTGGGGCCGACTAGAAAACTTTGAAAATCGACTTCCAAGATACCCTAAATCACTAAATAAAAATAGACAAATTTGACATATGCTAGAGTGAAATGAAACTTAAAGAAACAATGTGTAATGCGAGCAAAGCGAGCGAAAAAATTGATGTTTTATGATTTCAATATTGTTGTCAGCAAATTGCAGTTAGATTTTCATTTAATAATGCTATATTGTAAACAAAAAAACTTGTAAATTAGCTAGATTGCAAAGAAGTTACCAACTAACTGTATTACGAGCGAAGCGAGCGAAAAAAATGGCAAGTATTTTAAAACTATCTTAGTAAAAAATTGGGCCTGGGGCGTAATTTAAGGCGCATAAAGTATGATTTTTAAGATTGGGGCGTTTAAAAAAATCTCTTTTGGCGCCCCTTGCTATTCGACGCCCCTTCAAAAAAGCTCCGCTGGGGGGCCATGCCCCTCGGCCCCCCTGCCACAACGCCACTGTTTAAGAAGGCTACTCTAAAGAGCTGTAACAATTTTTATTTAAAGAAGATACGAAAAATGTAAACAGAAATTTTTTATCAGCAATTTAAGATATTTTAGTTCCCGGGTAAAAGTACTTTAAGGTAAGAAAGTTTGGCAGGAATTTAATTTGGTGGATGGTTAAAAAAATTATTTGGCGGGATATTTATTTTGGCGGATGAAGGCTGATTTTGACTAAAAACGCTATCAAATAAGCGAAAAACCTCTATTAAGGCCTGAAGTAGTAGGAAATAATTTAAACTTGACGATGGAAGGAAAAAATCATTTTAGCGGGAAATTAATTTGGGGGATTGGCTAAATCCACCAAATTTTCTTCTCTTAAGGTATTGCTTACACTTAACTAAATCACTTAGATTAATAGTTTTTAAGATTGTGTAGCCCTAAAATTTGAACGTCGAATTGAATTTAGCGCAATCGCCCCCCTCTCTTGGCATCCCCCCCCTAACCTTTAAAAATGCCTATCCCAAGGATTTTGGACAAAATTAGCTAACAAATATATGGTGAAATATCTCAGAAAGAAAGTGAAATAATAAACTTCTTTCTTCTTTTTGAATCAGACTACTCTAACAGAAAACATCCTTTCATGATGACCAACCAATCATAACCTGTGCTTGAAAATATTCTACAATATATATGTAAGCCCCCCCCTTCTTAAACTACCCCCCTTGCCATCCCCCCTTAAACTTTTCGGAAGGTGTCATCCCCCCTTAAGAAAGGGGGGGCGTACTATGCGGACGTTTATGTGAACACCACGCAGGTTTCGCTTTTTGGTGGGCAAATAAGTGGCTTCATTTCCCATCCAAGTGTTTCAACTCACAATGATGAACATTCGCGTCATTGGTAACAAACTCTGCAATTCGTGGTGGAAGTTTTTGTAAGAAATTATTAAGTCCTTGTAAATAAGTTTATTGGTTTTATATATTTCTTAATATTATTTCTTAATTATAATTTATAAAAATTATCAAGAGTTGACTATAAATTGATAAAAATCAAATTAATTGTCTTTTTTTAACCATTTTTAATCAGAGGAGAGATGATTTAATTTCACAGTTATGTTTTTTCTCATCTCATAACGATGGAAAATATTGATAGTGGTTTGACTATTTCTGACTCTGACTATTTCGCACTATGTATGATAATTTCGAAAGTCTATCACAATATAATCTGCAACGGTAAAAAAACGGCTGAAAATTTTGATAGAATTTTAACTAGAAAGCTGGCTAGTGTTTGTTAAGGCCTTCATCAAAATCTTTTTTAACAAAACTTAAAAAAATGTCAAATAATGCGTATCTTCAACAACCAGTACTCTTAGGTTCCAAATAAACGGGTCCCCCTGCTTGTTAATTTTTCGAAAAAGTTTCAACCCCCAGACCTTATTAGGACCGTTTATTACCCCCCCCCCCCCCCGTTTATTAATTTTTAATTTTTTTTTCAACTTTCAAAGAGAAGGTCCCTTAGTCTGCTGTAAATGGCCTGATTTTAGCCTATATTTACCTTATTTTTGGGTTTTTGTAATTACAGTTTCCAACCCCCCCCCCCGTTTATTTGGAACCTAAGAGTATGTATGATTTGGCAGTAAATGACATAAAATCATGAAAATAGCGTTATAATTTTATTTTCACGGTGACGTTCCAAGATCAAAGCTTCACTCGTTTTGAAAATATTTATAATAGCAATGTTATTGAAAAAATATATATTTTTATCTTCTACATTTTCCAATCTTTTTAAAAAATTTCTTTATAATAGTATTCCATTCCTGAATATCTTTTCGACAAGTACTGAACCATTATTTGATTCTTTTTCTATTTGAAGTTATAACCATCTGTCTACACTGCAGATTGTTTTGAGACAGACCAGAGGAATGTAAAGAGATGGAAAAACAGCTTTTCTGATTACTCAAAGTTCAACGATCACTTCTATTGAAAATTCTATTGTAAAAACGTTGATTAGGTCATCAAATGAAAGTCCAGAAAAGACGGCTCGCCATACAAATCGGACGGTTTCTACATGATTTGACGATAAAAATGAAAATTTGTTTTTCCTTTTTTGCCGATTACTAGTTCAATTTTTAAAAATAAGGAGCAATATTTTTACCATTGTATAGCAAAAGAAATTCTTGACGCAATGATATTAAATTGGCTCTTGTAAAACTGTCAGAAGTCGAGTAAAATCAAGATGAAGTTATAATTTTCTCGAGCTCTAGCTTTCCATATTATGGTGCGGTCATGATGCGGTTATATCAGTAGAATCGCTAGGGAATTCTGAGCAAGAAGATATAGGTACCTTTTCGTATAGGAGAGGTGTACCCAAAATATAAGCCCTGAAAGTTTGCGCATAATCAGGCTTGAAACAAAAGAATTTTGTCACAACACCCTAATTATGCAGATTTTTTATAGCGACAACAAAAGAAACCTATTTACTCCCTTAAGGGCAAGAGACCTGGTATATGACGAGCCGTTTTTCCATTGTTTTCAAGAAGCTGTTTTTCCATCTCTTTACATTCCTCTGGACAGACTAAAGCAATATTGAGAACAATTTCTAGCTTTCGACATGAATAGACCTTTTCATAAATTACGTCACGTACATCACTTGCCTCGTATTCAAACAATTTCCATGTTGATCATATCCCTTGAGACATCAAATGATTTTTTTTATGAATAGAAAGAAGTTGCAATAAAATCCGCTGGGAGTTAATCACCATGGCAATAATTTCAAAGCGAGGCAAGTGTTGTTCGTAACGTAACCTATGAAAAGGTCTATTCTAGAAAAAAAACCTAATATCAAGAGTGAAATGCATCCAAAACGACCAAAGATAATCTTTCTATTTCCAAACTTTTATAACACCATCTTTAGAGCAACTAATGAGAAGATTTTGAGGCTCTTTAGTGATGGCAATGTCCGTTATACAATCATGATGTCCGGTAGGCGGTTCATCAATCCCTCTTCTCGGACGCTCGTCTATCGATAAATTTGTTCGTTTCTTTTCGTATGTTTCATAAAAGACCTCTGTACCATCAATCATACGGTTACTAAAAATAAAAATTATTAAAAAATAGTAATACTTAAAACAATATTTGTCATTTAAAGGGACATTACAGTAGTAAAATGTAAACATTGCGCGAACCACGTGTCATTAAAAAGAACAATTAAAATCACGTGTCCAAAACAAACTTGTAAAACAATTGAACAATCAAAATTAGCCATATTTGGTTTGATTTTTTATTTTGACATGTGACATTTGTTTTAATTTTGTATCCGCTGCATACAGTTTGTGTACAAATTTCGCAAGTACTGTTATGTCCCTTTAAGACCTTTAGTGGCATTGTCAAATCTCAAATTATTCAAAGGTCTATTGTAAGCAGAAATTGATTGTTTAAGATTAACTGGCCCTCAGTGTCACAAAAGTTAAAATCTTCAAAAATCTTGTCTCCGAAAGGGCTAAAAATCAAAATATTCCAAAAATATAAAAACATCGCGATAGGGAACGAGTGTGTCGAATCTCAACCAAACAGGACAATTTTTGGAGTTACCAGGGCTGCCCTAAAAGTATTTGGGACATACAGGCAGAAAAACAGACATTTTTGGATTGAAGTCGAGAAAAGTTTCTAACATTTTGAGTAATTTGTATAGATTTTCCCATATTTTCAGCAGTCTTAGCCATAACAGTAAACGACGCTTTAAACATTTCGTCCGACCTATGACCCGAAAGGCGCTTTTAGACCCAAAATTAGAAAAAAATCAAGATTCAGTTCAACTGCACAAATCTTATAAAAATTAGAATTCTCAATTTGTTAAGCACTTACTTGCATTGTAAATTCCAATGATCCAGATTATCGGTGGCTGACCCCGTCACGATAGACGATTCTGAAGCTCGACCCAGGTCCCAATACCTGATACGTTTGTCTGTGCCAGCCGTTATGAAACTTGCCGTTTGTCCGTTATGTGCACCGTGCAGTGCGAGAACTGTCTCATGTGATGGCTTGTAAAGTTAAACGAAAGAAAATTAAATTAGAACTAGCACAATAAACTTCAAAATATAAGGCGTTTTGCGATTGATATGTGCTACGGTCTGGATTTGCAAATTAAACAAATTCCCAGGATAGGAAAAAATGCGAAATCCTTTTGTACCCCTGTTTCTAATAGTCAGTTGTCGATATTCTCCTGGAACATAGTAGAAACTTCCAAAATAAGGTTCTCAAATAATCTCATAATGATAATCAAACAATTTACCTGTGAGTATGTGAGAGGAGGGTATTGACTGGCCCACAAAGTGTGTTTCTTTGCAGCTGTCTCCAAATCCCACATGGACACTTCGTTATTGCCTTGGAAAGAGGCGACGATCCATGAAGGTTGTAATGGATGATGACAAACACGCCGAACACGTGCATCTACAAGATAGGAGATGATATTGAAAGCTAGCTTTCATGTCTTACCATGAAATTTTAATTTCCAATGTTCTTTAGAGTTTACTTTTTATTAAAGCCAGATTTACATTATGTTTTCCGAGGTCTGAATCGCAGCTTCAAAAACGCTGAGTTTGCAAAAAGATTGCAGTTATTCAACCAATCATCAAAACAAAAGATAGCGCGTGACGTAACTTAATTGTTCGATTCAACACTACATGTCTTTAATATAACATTTTAATGACCAGGTAGGTTTACAAGGGAGCTGTGGAATGTTTTTGCAGAATAAGAAAACAGACTCATGAATAGATTTAAATGATGAATGCTAGGAACTATACTGTCTTTGGTATTACAAAAACAATTCCTATCTTGATTGATTAAAATTGGCAAATATAACATTGCATTATATATAGGCTTCACACATATTATCCCTTTGATATGTTTTGATATAGGGGATGCTCATTGTGAGTTGCCCCCGTCTTTGTGTTTTTGTGTTTTAGAAACTTGATTAACTAGATTAGTAAGTTTTATATGAGATTTCATTAAATTTTAATGGCTAGAGGCTAATACAACCATTAGATTTTTAAACCTTTTTAAGAAACTTGAAACAGGTTACCTTAAATTTAGGGTAACTCTCGGATGGGAATTTGATACACGATTAGCATCCCCTATCAAAACATATCAGAGGGGATACGTGCAACCTATATCACATACTTTCTCGATGAACTATTCGGTTGATAGGTAATTGAAATCTCATATCCCAACAGACCAATGCACCGTCAGTTGTTCCGCATGTTGTCCAACACTGTAACGTGTCCACTGTGAAACTTGAAATCAATCCTTTAAGAAATATGACGAGAAAACATAATATCAAACAATCACTATACAATTTAAACTTGATTCTTGCAAAAGATAAGCTTCCACGCGGATATATCATCCATTATTAAAGCAACTCCTTCTTTCCGATTTAAGTAATATACTTTAGAGAAAGAATAATTCGCTAAAATTAACCTTCGAGAATCGAATATTTTCGTTCTCGACGATTCGTTGATTTTTATCCCAAAGGTTAAAACCAGACTTATTCTACACCCATTAAACCTAAAAAGTATCCAAATCACTCTATCAAGTTTCTTTGGAGAAGTTTTCATGGTTCAAGGTTAGATTTCGAGGAAATTTCACAAGTTAGATTTTCAAAATTGTTTGTAAGACCAAAATTGCAAATCACAATCTTTTGAAAACACAAACCTAGCTTTGTATCGTTCTTCAGTTTCCAAGCGAACTTTTCTTTAGGGATGCGTAAATCCCAACCGCAAATATATCCATGTACTGTCGCGTAGGCGATAATTTGTTGAGAGCCTGAAGGTAATTAAATGAAAGTACAGAAAGTTGTAGCTAAGGCATAACTTAGTTTTGGACCGTTTTATACCAGAAGCGAAGTTTAACTACTTACTAGTCACTCTATCAAACTAAAGAAGTTAAAAATTACAAAATAATTCTGCAAAAAGATTCGAAAAAAGATTCAAAAAATGATGGAAATCATTAATTTTAGTAGCAATGTACTCAAAATTTTCTCAAATCTTAGTCTGGATACCACCTTTTTGTTATTTAGTACTCATTAGTACTAAAAGGATTTTTAAGTTTTTTTGAGGTATACCGCAAAGTCACTAACCAACTCGATGTCTGAGATTTTAGTACTGCCCCCCCCCCCTGATTAACACCATTCCAAGAACTCCCAAGTCTGAAAATAACGAAAATAAGAATACCTTATCGGCTCTTATACCCTAAACCTTTGTTAACACTAATTGGTTCTTATAAAAAGACGTTTTCGGGACCCTAAGAGAGACTTTTTCCAATTTTCTTGTCGATTTTCACTCGATTTTTGTCCAAATTTTTGAAAATCACGACACGTCGAGGGAGATTTTTCAATTTTCGTGAATTTTGGACCGTTTCAGTGAGTGAATCGGTCTTTTGTAACCCTTAGAGAGACTTCAGAGGGTGTAAAAATGGGACCCTTATGGCTTGCACATAACCGAAACCCATTTTGCCTAAGTACACTCCCCTTCGAGAAAAAACTAAATCACAAAGACCATACCAGTATCAAATTGATGCATATCCACAGCAATTCCTTCATCTTGAAGATTCAACTTCTTTTCGATCATCAAAGGTAATTTGTTGGGGCCATGTCCTCCATCAATTCTTTAAACAAAAATAAACATCTTTATTCTACAGCTGATCATTTAGGGCAAAAAGTTTTGTTTATTTTTTAGCGAGTCCCAACATACACGTTTTTTTTTTTTAAGAAACTAGTTTTACCAAGCAGCCTCAATGTTTCTTAAGAAATCGGCCTTTTGAGCCTTAAATGTTTCTTACATGTTTCTAAACTTTTTGACATACAGTAATCAGCCTTATGAAAGGCTGGATTGGAAGGTTCTTAAAAAAAAACGAATTAAAAAATGTTATTTTCTCATTCTCAGCCTCAGCATGTTTCTTAGATGTTTCTTAGTTTTTAGACATTCTGAGCCTCATGTTTCTTAAAAGTGTGTTTCTTAAAAAAAAACAACGTGTAATTGGAACTAATTTTCGCGGGAATTAATTTTAGCGTTCTTAAAATTTTTCCAATTTCATCGAAAAATTTGGAGAATCCCTAGGAAAATGAAAGAAATTTGTCCAAACCATGAAAATTAAATTATTGATAATATATTGACTCTTAAAATGGTGTTTTTCAGCCAGAAACAGTTATTTTGTCCACTTTTTGCACTTTTTGAAGCTTAATATCTCGAGTACAGAAGTAAAATGTATAACAAGTGCTTTGAAAAGTCGAGCGATTTTACAAATTAGAGGTTGAATATTGACCGTCAACCACTTTTGTTTTGCGGTTGTACAAACAATGGCCATATATGTTCATTGTATGCATCACTATCATGTCTTCGACATCACATCATCGACCTAATAGCTGATTGGCTGTAAGTGACGTAAAATCAGTCAATACGTCACTTGCAACCAATCAGCTGTTGGGTCCGCGATGTAATGTTAGCAGACATTATAATGGTGATGATCATGTATATGCGGAAAAAATTTGAGCAGAATTTATATTGTATCCTCATATTATTTCATATAGATTTCTTGACTTCGCTTTTCAATTTCTTTCTTTTTCTCAGAAAAGTTGAATATCTAATACTTGTACAAAACAATTCAATCTTATTTCCCGTTCTCTGAACTAAAATGATGTTACGAGTGTTGAGGATGAGCAAAGTATGATCCACTTTTTCCCAGACACACTGGTGGACAATGGGCTTTTCCAGAAAGATTCTTTACCCCACTGTTGAGGGTATTGATTTTTCGAAGTATCGAACCCCCTGGATATCCTACTTTATTAGTAAAGACACCTGGATATCCACTCTTAAAAATATGCTCAACTCCTGGATATCCTCTCTTATAAAGATGCTTAACCACCTGGATATCCTCTCTTATAAAGATACTTACCCCTGAATATCGTATTTTTTACTTGAAAAAAGACTTACCCCCTATATATCCGCTCCCTTGTAGATATTTTACCCCCTGGATATCCACTTTTGAACAAAAATGATTACCGTTACCTGAAAACGTGTATAGAAGCATCGTCTGAAGAACAAGCCAATGTTTTTGAATTCTGACAAAATGTCAAACAATTGATCTTACCAACTAAAGAACAATGAGAAACAGGTAATTTGTCGATATTGTTTGCTTACTCATCAATCTAAACTAAAACCTTGTACGATGTTAAAATGGAGAAGGATCCTCAGCCCTTAAGATTTCTAAATAACTAAATTGATATTTTGAAAGATTTGGCCGCCTGATCATTAAAATTGATTTCAAAATTTAGTTATTCGTTTTTTGGTAGAACTTCGGGCAAAATTAAAATTCAAAACGGTGTCTGAAGTGGTGTCCTCTTAAAGAACATCAAGTGGCCAAAGAAAAACACATAGCAACAGTAGTGATCTCAAAAAATAACGCCTAAAAATTTACCTTGTTTTGTATAGTTATATTTTGAACGTGTAGTTAGGGCTTTACCATCTAGCCTATTGGTGTCCCATATTTTGACAGTCGAATCATCAGAAGCCGTTGCAAAGAACTTACAATCATCACTTAAAACCACTCTAAAATAACACATCACTTTTCTTAAATAAAGGAACCGGTAAAATTCACTTTGGCAGCTGTTCTTATTATTTTTTCAGTCTTAAAATTGTTATTTTACAGAGGAAACCTTCCTGGGGACATCAAACTTTTCTATACTTTTAATGTTCTCGATAGCTTTAACCTAAAGGCCTTTTTTTAACAATTCGAACATTTTTAGAGTCTACCTTATCCCACTTATACAACTATTTAAGTACTTAACACGGGTAAAAAAAGAGTGCGACAATTTATTGAGGCGAAAGGCAGTGTTTTTGAAAATTGCCATGGCTCAAATTTTGTTAGACAGTCATAACTAACATGATTTGGGCCAATTCGCGCTTTTGGGCCAATGACACCACTAGTTATTTTTGTGTAATAAGGTAACCTATATCCAAGAATATCTTCAAAAATCGGAAATCTCAACGAGCGGGTCAGTATCATAGATAGGGCTAGATGGCGTACTTTTGCTCAAAAGTGTGCCGTGGTTAGGTTGGCTTAAAGCACGACAGCTAGCCCCTCGGGCCTTATAAATCTATGGTCAGTACGCCTCTTCTGCACCATGAACATCTCCAAGCTAAATCTAGAACAATTTCAATTTCGAAACTAGCCACTTTGGAAAGGATCAAAAATAAAAAGAGAAATTGGTTTTTGAAAGATGAAATATTTCACCTGTTGACAGCAGCCTTGTGTTCGTGAAGATGTGCAACCAATTGTCCCTTCGGTTTCCAACTGAAAAATTCAAGGCAAAAAACTTATGCAAACGCAAAGCAAAATCAACATTAGGATTTTTCAATTTGTGATCGAGCAGTGCAAGAGACGAAGAATTCATTCGTTCTTGTGTTGACCAATTCTGTGTAATACGCCAATAATGGGCTCTTCCAGGAAATGTCCGTACATAGAGGCGTGGAGGTTGTAGTGGAAAAATCTGGGGAGGTAGTGAAAAATCTACAAAATTGGCCCTGTCCAGGGGGTTAAATTGCTCTGTTTGGAGGTAATTCTGCTCGGTTTGAGGGTTATTTTGAATGTCCAGGGGGTCAACTGATGCTTGTCCGGGGAGTCAGACCTGCTGTCCGGGGGGTCAAAATTCACGATGTCCGGGGGGTAAATTTCTAAAAAATAATATATCCTCCACCCCCCATGTCCTTTAAAGTAGAGATGTAGTCGAAAAATACTAAAAAACTAAAAATCTTTATACCAGTTCGGTTTGCTTTTGTTCTCCATAACATTTGACAACAATGTTTGTTTTTTGATGTCCGAAACATATTGATCCCGTTTGTAGAATGCTAATCTTCGGACATCTTGTTTACATTGTGCATATTTCGCTTGGTCAGTCATGGCTGTGTACACAGTAGCCACGCCCTCTCCTTCGATCTAAGAGGTAAAAGAGGTAAAAGTTTACTTTGACCAATACCGCCAGGAAAATGAAAGAGATTGGGTGGATTTTAAGAGATTGGAGGTCGGTTCGCAAAATTTTGTCCACGCTAACATTTTAGATCCTCTATCCGTGAAAAAAGGCAATGAGGAAATTAATCCGCTTAAAATTTGTTGAGATTTTAGAGGAAATTTTAACTATAAATTAGAAAAAAATTTGAGGCCTCTGAATTTATTTTATTGTATGAATTCTATTCCTTTCCAGTTCACGAAAATATCGCTTTAAAATGTACTGTCAATATTAACTTTGCCAGTAATGGGTTGAGCAACAGAGAATTATTTTGAGATAATAAATAATACTAAATCAAACTAAGTAGAAAATAACCAAAAAATAATGGGAGGGGAGGAAAACTGTTTATATAAACCAATATTATACCGTAACAATTATCGTATTATGATATAACACTCATATTATTGTATTACACGGATTATAAACGACTCCAGTCTACTAACCCTCACACTTGCACCAATGCGGTCTTCCATATCAAGCGTGTCCTTGGTAGAGTCAATTGATATTGTTCCTGGTTGCGATACCTATATTTAACAAAGTAAAACAAAAAAAAGATGAAATCAAATCCACCAATTAAAATGAGTTAGAAATCAGCCCGCTATTGATAAGGAGACTGAGAAGTGGTGAGGCAGCCTGGCAACGATTTTAAAACGAAGGTTTTGTTGGCTTTTCAAAGACTGATCACCATTATGAATGCCCATTAGTGTTTATAAGAGTGTATCTTGAGACCTTCAGTTTTGTGATATATCAGCTGTAAGTCGATTTAAGGAGGGCGGTACATAGAATCTCTTAATCGATGACAAATCGTCATTGCGTTGTTTTTCCAAAAACATATCGATATCTACAAAGCTGCGTTTGAACCATTAACCGCCAAACGCCCACCGTCTATCTGGCGACCAGAACAGAGGGTTTTCCCATTCTCCAACCGAGTGTTATTTATCACCCGCCAAACGAGCAGCAACCTATATCACATTGTATGAATGTTAAAACAACGTTGCGTGCCCCTACTTGGGTCTGACTCACCTGTATGGACTGTTTAGAAGATTGTCGATTTTTGCCGCTTTGTATTTGTTGCTGTTTCGCTTCCGCCCGATTCTCCGCCATTCTGCATAAGTCCATTTCACGCCTCTCCAAAACGTTGGAGAGAGAAGATAGGTCTAGCAAGCCTGGATATAATTGCTCGTTACTACCTTGTTGCATGTCCGGGCTAAAAGGCGATCGAGAGTATATGAACGTATATTTATGAACGTATATTTATGAACGCTTTATAAATGGTTACGATGCACTAATACTAGCACAGTCATATTGGAAAGATAGTATAGGCACAATAAACAAACCCAAATGAACTTCCCTTTAAAATTTGTATTAAAAAAGACGACCTACGACGGTCCACGTTGCTGGACAAACTATTTTTCTTATGATTATGATGTTTGAAAGCCTTGTCATTAAGCAGTTCTTATTTCTGTACAGCCAATGGCCGAAAGACATTACAAAGTCATACAGTTTTTCCGGGAAAAAGCGGAACAGAATTTTTGTAAAAATCTGAAATTATTACAAAAAAATGGAATCCGTTTTCAATAAATTGAAAAAATAAACTCCTAAGGCAAAAAGATATTTTGAATGAAAAAAAGGAAAATCGAGTCATGGCTGCTGTCATAAAGCAGGCATAAATAGCAAAGGTTTTCATTTAGATAAGTTCTGTCGCGCTTTTTTTCGGACACACTGTATACCCAAGACGTTTAATAATTGGACGCTAGGAAGAAAGAAATATGCATTTTACTTTGTTTTATAGCTGTTCAGCCTGAGTATGACATCTTTCAACTTGACCAGTTTCTTTTCGACTTTGTAGTTCATGCCTTGCGATTTGAGTTTGCGTACGATTTGCGATAACGCCTCGTTACTGGATGGGACGAATTGTGTTTCGGTGTTCTGTTGGTGGTGATGCTCTAGTCTAAAGGAAACCAAACAATTTACTATACATACCATAATGAAATAAACATATATTATGGGTATCATCATAACAATTCATGATATTCATGACGTAATGTTTCCTACGGAAATACCCCGGTTTTAGCCAGTAGTGGCAAATTTGAACTAGACAAAAGTTGCATAAAATTTGCCACTACTGGCAAAAACCGGGACCTTTCCGTAGGAAACATTACGTCATGAATATCATATCAATACAGTCAACTCTCTCTTATTAGAATCTCTTCATTAAGAACATTTTAAGGCTAAGGCTGTGGATTGTAAAAGACCCGATTTCTTAGGAAAATTGACAGAAATACTCAAAAAATGGTGAAAATAAGAACATGTTAAGAACATTTTTAAGCTTAAAACCGGAAAATTTAAAATAACATTTAATAGGATTAAACTAGTGTATATGTATAAGAATTGCGAAGCGATCCAGGCAAGTCACTCGATTCGCAAGTTGCAAGCAAAATATTTATAGGGTTACACACTAGAAATTGCAAGTTAAATAGATTCATAATCAATTCGTAAATTTAAACCCCGCGAAACCCCGCCAACTGCTCATGTTCAGGAAGACCGAGCCTCTTTAGAGAGAGACACCCAAACACTTCAGGTGTGCAAACTTACGACGTTTACTTCTACGGATTCGAGGAAAATTATATGATTTCTTTCATGAATCGTTGTGAAAAGTTCAATAATCATTTGTCCGCCCTGAGCCTTGAGTATTTTTATTTCTTAGTTTTTGTTTTAGACTCGTTTTACTTCCGGTTTCGAACTCCTTGCGTTCAAAATCGAACTTTTGAATCTTTCTAATTCTAAATTTCGAACGTTCGAATAAAAATAACATTCGAAAACTTTTTTCCTAACATAAACACCCCTGTGTCATAGACCCGCTGGAAAACTTGGCAAAAATTTTGTCCCGGGAGGGAGAATACCTCTCTAGCCTCTTCAAAAGGTCTTCCTGCAAAGAAATCAGAGAATCAAAAAAAGTTAAACAAACTTTAAACATCACTCGGTTTATTGAGACAACAGGGATGTGAAATACAGAGGATTTCAAGACTAGAATTTAATAGAAATAAGTTGACTTATGTAGTTTCGAAATTCAATAACCATATTAATTAGGAATATTGTATTACATCGTAAATTCTGAAAGATTTAACAAAGTTCTAAAATTATATATAAACGATTAGCGCTGTAAAATCCTGAGATAAAAATAAAGAAAAACCAGATTAAAAAACTGAGATATAGAAAGTATTCTTCAACGATTCTACTAAGTAAAACCTAAATTTTACTGGTTGTGATTTTTTTCAAAGTTATGGGAAACTCTTATCTTAAGTTTGCTGGAGGCAAGACTTGGCAGTCTTTTACCCTCTTACTCGAGTTGTTGACAAACAGGAGCAAACTCTTCACATAAAAAGTAAAAAATCTGTGACTTTTTCTCGGCTGTAGCACAGGAATTTAAAACAGTTAAAATGCATCCATAAACATTATGTCATGTTTTGTCGTTGTATTTCGACATTTTACAAGTCATTACCATTAATTACCATTACCAACAATAAAATTCTTTATAATACAGTCACATGTCAATGTTATATCTCTGACCATCGATGCGTATTCATAAAAAACAAACAACCAAAGATCCCACATCATCGAGGGTCGGTCAAGCCAAAATTTCATAAACAAAGACAAACAAACATTTCTCCTTCCACCGAATAAGGAGAGGAATAAATCCTTCCAGATTAGCCATATCCAAAAGCGTAAAAAGTTTTTGTTCACATCAATTCAAAACATACAAAAAGTCCAGTGATGCTCACTTCAACATACTACCAAAATTCAATCTAAACCAAAAGGGAATGGCTTTCCCACCATATGTATACAGTTCATTTCTTCAGCTTAGATCCTCTTCTTGCAATGAAGCAACAACTCTGTTGAGCTTTGCCTGTCGATGAAAGAATAAAAATTCCATCTTCTTTCTTCTCATTCCGCAAGTTCAGCTGCTTTCTTCGTTTCTTTTCATCAAGCACCATTTCTTTTCAAAACACCAATTTCTCTTTTCAAAACAACAATAAATGTTTGTTTGTTGTTTTTGTCAACATTCGAATTTGGAAAAGTTCGAAAGCCCTTCGAAAGTCTTTGCTCGAGTCAATGCAATGACTTCTTGAAAAATGAGCGCCATTTGAACGCTTCTTGAACGCTTCCAGCCCGCGCTGATTTTCCGATCTCTTCTTTAGATTTCCTAATTTAAACATTAAGGAGATAAAAACAAGGCTTATCTAGTACCGGTAACCACGTGTATTATCTCCGTAGCTTTTAAGAATTGGTATATCTAAACGCACGAGGCGACACTTTTTGAAAAAAACGAATTTAACCATCCGTAATTCCAGGTCTCTCCGCTGCGATTCTAGGTTTAATCTAAGGCAGGGCGGACGGCTTTCTCAATCATTTCTGCGTTTGAAAGATTGGATATATATAGTAATTTTTCATTTGCGCTCCCCAGCGTAGGTGAGATTTAAAGGTACATATACACGATAGCAAAACTGCTTCGCTCATGTATATTCGCTTCGCAAAAATTTTGGATGTTTTTATTAAAAAACGTGTATGCTTAATGGGATGAATTGAATGCGTGCTTTTTTTGGAATTTTGGAATTCCATCTTTTGAACTTTCATAAACAGAGGCTCAGCATATGTTAGGCACTTCAGTCACGTGACTAAAAACTGTCGCGAAAATTTAGCGGGGAAGCGTTTTTTTATAAAGACGGGGTTTTCGATTTTTCAAAAAATAGTATACATTCTTCTATCAAAATATGGCAGGGGTTTTTACCAGCTTTTCATAAAACAAATGATTGTGTATAAAGCTCAGAGGACTGCCTGAGTTTCTCCCGTGTGTGCCGAATTTATTGTTTTTCCTAGTAAAATTCTACAGAGCTTTGAAATTCTTTTTTAGTCATAACTTTTTATAAGCTGAATTTTTAAATATAGCACACCCTAAGTATTATAGAACAAAAACTTAACTTTCCAAAAACTATAAACACTTTATATCCAGTGTATTAGAGACCATGCCAAAATTCAATATTGTGATTTTCAAATTTCCAACATGACCCCCGTCCCAAAATCACTTTCGATTTTGCACGGGTTTTTGAGATTTCGGATCAAGAAGCAGCAGGAGAAGAAGAAAGTGTGGAGAAAGAAGCTGTAACACATGGAAATATCCATTCCTATTTTAATGAATAGAAGAGAAGAAGGTAAGCATAAATTTATTTCTGATTTCATGTATATTGTCTATATATTAATGATCAAAACTTGGAACAGCTTGTACTTGTCTTTGTGGCCCATATATTTAGTCTTGATGTCTGACAGTCTGACTGATGCTAAAGAAAACTAGATGTTAAAATATCCCTGTCGCCTGTGTACCTTTTTGTACACTCACTGTGCTGTGTACCTTTTTGTATGGTTGCTGTGTACCTTTTTGTATGTTCCCCATGTACCTTTTTGTATGTTCCCCATGTACCTTTTGTATTATATGCTCCCTGTGTACATTTTTGTACTTTCCCTGTGTATCTTTAGTATGTTTTGTGTGGTCCTTTTGTACGTTTTGTGTGATCCTTTTTGTACGCTACCCAGCATGGTCCTTTTTGTATGAGTTTGGTGTGTACCTTTTGTATCCCCTCCATAGGTCCTTTTTGTGTGTTACCGGGTATATACTTCTTTGTACACTCCCCATGTACCTTATTGTACGTTCTCCGTGTACCTTATTGTACGTTCTCCGTGTACCTTATTGTACGTTCCTCGTGTACCTTACTGTACCTTCCCTGTGTACCTTCCCTGTGTACCTTATTGTACGTTCTCCGTGTACCTTATTGTACGTTCTCCGTGTACCTTATTGTACGTTTCCTCGTGTACCTTATTGTACCTTCCCTGTGTACCTTCCCTGTGTACCTTATTGTACGTTCCCCGTGTACCTTATTGTACGTTTCCCTGTGTACCTTACTGTATGTTCCTCGTGTACCTTATTGTATGTCCCCCGTGTACCTTACTGTACGTTCCCAGCGTACCTTATTGTACGTTCCTCGTGTACCTTATTGTACGTTCCCAGCGTACCTTATTGTACGTTCCCCGTGTACCTTATTGTACGTTCCCAGCGTACCTTATTGTACGTTCCTCGTGTACCTTATTGTACGTTCCCCGTGTACCTTATTGTACGTTCCTCGTGTACCTTATTGTACCTTCCCTGTAAAAATTGTACGCAAAGAAAGCTTTTCTTTAGTAAAAGAATCTGATCTACGGAAAAAATATTTTGTCTGCACGTTAAAAAGATATGATCAATTATGTACAAAAATTGCCTGTTTTCTCCTTGAATCTTGAATTCTGTTTCTTGAATACTGCAATTGTGGTATATAAAAAATGTAAAAGTGACGTTTATACCGCAATTGCAGTAAAAAACTACTAGCACAATTGAGGGATTTGCCTGTGACTGCTTATTGCATGTTCCTCGTGTACCTTATTGTATGTTCCCCGTGTACCTTATTGTATGTTCCCCGTGTACCTTATTGTATGTTCCCCGTGTATATACATTATTGTACGTTCCCCGTGTACCTTTGTACGTTCCCCATGGTCCTTCTTGTAGGCTCTCCATGGTCCTTCTTGTAGGCTCTTGTGACTCTTTTTGTATGTTCCATGCTGTCCTTTTTGTACTCTCATGGCTCAGTATATATGCATGGCAAACATAGCCCTAACCATCAAGCAGAGTCTCACACCTTAGAGTCTTTTTTTCTGGGGAGATTTCAGTGAATGACCACACATTTGGCATTGATTCCTTTAAAAAAGATTATTTCCCATCATGAAATTTTGAATTTTTCTTTCCTTTCACATTCAGGTGCCAGGATTACAAATTCAACAAAGTTGGAGAACCTCTAAAGCTGACAATACAATGTAACTTGCTGACAATGATGTAATGATAATGTTGCACATAATGAAAATACAAACAAAGACACATTCTTGCAACAATTAGACCAAGGAACTCTATTGTTCCAAGCAGTTCCAAGGTGCGATTTGATATCAATGATACAAATGTCATGGAGTTTGGTTTATCAAGACACAAATTTCACAAAAAAGATTGCTGGAAAGTGTTGTAAATATAATAGGAATAACTAAATGTGACAATTTCAAGGTCGACAATTTGATATATTATCATGAATACTAAAGTAACATGTTATGCACTGGAAATCCAAATCTGTAAAGGATTAGATCCATTTAAGTAACTTTTTATTTGTGACTGGCATATTATGGTGGTATAAAATATTGATGACAAGGAATTTTTTCATATGAAACTAAGGTGTACAGCATTTCGATATCTCCAAAATTCATTGCCATATTTCCATTGGTTCCTTAGTAGACAGTCTCCAGATATTTTGGCACTTTCTTACTCTGACGAGTCTTAGAATGATATCAACTTGTAAATGTATAAGATTTTATTTCCTTAGTATGAAGCTAAAAACCAATATTAGTTAAAATACATTTATTTTTGTGTTAAAATGATTATCATTTGCATGCAATTTCTTAACAAGTTTTTAGACTTATATCATCTGCGAACATGTCTAATTTAAATTGTTATTTATTACAAGAATAAAATCGACTGTGTCATTTTCAGTAAAATATTGTGTTTATTTCATTTGATTTTTTAGATAATAGATGGAATGTGGAAATGTTTTGATGAAAGGAGATATCTAAACCAAATTTTGAAAACTTTGATGAGAAATGCAAAAAAACATTTTTTTATGATAGTTTTCAAAACTCCATCTTTTTATTTTAGTGCATTTTTCTGATATCATCCAATTTTAAATTTTAAATATCTGTTGCCTGGGACGAATTCAGACAATAAAATTTGGCACCTCAGTAAAGTGAGCAAAAATCTAATTTTTTGCAATAATCTAATTTCTTCTATATCTGTTGATTGGAACCACTTCAGACGATAAGATTTGCCACACTGGAAGATATCCAGGTACAGAAAATTTAATAATAAGAGTTTTGAATTTTTTTTGCTGACGCCAGCAGGAATAAGCAAAAATCGAATTTTTGCAATAAAATGCTGACATCATCAATTTTTTAAATTTTTTTTTTTCAAACTCTTGTTCACCACAATACCTTTCAGTGTGCAAAATTTTAGCTTTGCAATCAAAGTATTTCAAGAGTTATTGCAAAAAAATGGATTATGACGTCATCTGCCATTTATGACGTCATCGAATCTAAAATCCTCAATATTTGTCAACTGAAACCACTTTAGCCAATGAAATTTGGCACACTGAAAGATATTCAGGTAAAGAAAATTTTTAAATCAAAAATTTCCATTTTTTCTGCTGACGTCAGCAGGAATAAGCAAAAATCGAATTTTTCCAATAAAATGCTGACGTCATCGATTTTTTCAAAAAAAAAATTTTCAAACTCTAGTTTACCACAATACCTTTCAGTGTGCAAAATTTTAGCTTTGCAATCAAAGTATATCAAGAGTTATTGCAAAAAACAATTTTATGACGTCATCAGTTGGCCTAAAATTGAAATTTCTTAATTTTTGGGCCAAAAATTTGAAAAATTGTAAATTTTTACATTCAGCATCACGAGACACCATTTTTAGAACCACCACCCGAAATGAATCAAAAAATGGACATTCAATATCGAAAATTCTGAATTTTAATTGCGATTTTTAGTTACTTTTACCCCCGGATTTTCTCGTTTTTACGTTACCTCCCTGTATAAAAGTGGTATTAATTCTGCGAAAAAGTAAAATTTCATCAAAATTTTTTTTCCAACCTGTAGTATGATGATCAAAGATCACCTGAAAGAAAAAAATCGAAAAAGTGTTTACCTAAACTTGGGTTAGAGCCAAAACTTGCTCAAACTTAATTTTTTTTGACTAAAAAAATGCCTGTTTTTTGCCCACTTTTTGGAAGGCTCCTTGCAGTAAAAATCCGCTAATTTTTGCTCCAATTAGCTTCACAAAAAATCCAATAACTTTTTTTCTATAAATGTTACAGAGGTCAGTGACCCCTCGTTGAAACGAGAAAAGATAGAGCTTTCCAATGAACCAAGTTTGACAGGGGTAGTTAAAAGTTCGAAAATCGGCCTAAAGTGCCTACATATGTCTTAGGGTAATATCAAGGGGTAATATCAAGGGGTGTTAAAAGGGGGTGCTTTTTAAAGGATGAAAAATAGTTTAAAGAAAAAGAAAATATTCTAAAAAAAGTTAAAAAAGAAACAACGGACGAATGAACTAAACTTAAAACACCTACGAAAATTAAAAGAAAGAGTCATAAACCGCAATTGTTGCTTATATCTCCGGCATTTTCACTCGAGGAAATAAATTCATCTAAATCGGACTCGGAATCAGAATATGTTTCTTTGTGCAAAGATTAAGAAAAAAAACTAATGATAAAATCTTTTCACTAGAAAGGCGCTAAGAGGTTTTGTCGACCTATTTTGAAATAAAAATCTGAGAAATTCAAGGTTTGGATACAAATTGTTTCGAGTTGTGAAAAAATAAAGTAAAAGACAATTTTTATAACTTGTGTAGTATACAGAAAACAAAAACAAAACATTATGGGATAAAATTATTGGGGAGGATTTATGGGGTTTACAAGAGACCTTTTATCAGAGAAAGGTCACATATGGGAAATTTAATCCCTTTTAACTTGAGAACAAACTATAAAAGTAAGGCTTCGATTGCAAAAAATGTAAAGAACAAGCTAAGAACATTTTAAGGCTTTAAGGTCTCTAAAACACCGAATTTCTTATGAAATTGCACAAAAACACTCACAAAATGGTAAAATTGAGAACATTTTTAGGCTGAAATCACAAAAAGTTAAAAACATATGAAGGCTTCAAAATTGTTGGACGTTCTCATAAAAAAAAACGTGTAATGACTAGCAATGATGTGGCGGTCATTGTTCCTCCCATATGGGGGAACCGAGTACGATCCCGACTGTGGTAATGCTTAGTTTTCATCTAACTCGCCCGATTCAACCCATGTCGTGTTAGGTGAATCGGGTACAAAAAAGGTGGGTAGATGTTCGGGTTCGCTTTATCCAAGGGGAAAGTAATGCACCATAACACAGACACAGAAGCTCACGAACCATAAACTCGGAATAATTGGTTGTGATCGGTGCAGTGATTCCTACGGAAAATTAAAGGACATAATTCATCCAATGAAGTTTCTCTACACCAGAAGGGAGCGTTTTATTTATTTATTCATTTTTTCCCAAATTATTATACAATGATCTTCCCTATTAGAAATACTGTTAAAACATTGAGAAGAAATACCAAGAATTAAAAAATTAATTTACTCTTTGTATACATATGAAATGTATCTAACTGTTCTCGGCTTACAGGATACGCTCATGATATTGTCTTTTCTCCTCCTCGTCATTAAATAATAAACAATTCTTAATTGTTTCCTTGCTTTACCTTCGATCAAATCGCGGCAAAAAATACTCTTTGGCCAACTGCTCAAAACCAAGGTATTAGGAGCGCTTATTGTCTCGGTAGGTCTTCATTGTTTAGAAGGGGTTTAGTTCTTACCTCTACACATACTTCTTCAGGAATTTTGTGTATGATGTCTCTATTTCTATTTCTATTTCAGTGACGCGAATTCTCCTTTCTTGCACGGGAGCGCGTGTTCTAGATCAAACGGTGATTCACGCGTGGGAATTGATGGGAGTCATTCGAGAAGCCAGCTCTAACGGAATCTGATGGCATCCTAGGCTGCGTCTTACCTTCCTTCCTTTCGAAGGTAAAAGTAAGGCCTAAGAATAACAAGTGATACTTTTATGGACCTACCTGGTTATGCATTTAACACATATATAATTGATATCTACATAAGCGTGACAATCATTCAGAACACAAATAGTGACGATCTATTTAAATTAGTCGTTTGTTTCTTATAAAAAAACACGTTTAGAAACCAAAATTTCATGCTCTTGAAATATTCTTTCATATTCAAGACCTCGAGAGCAAAAAAACATATCTCATCAAAAAATTCAGTAATTTTAAGAACATTGATGTATGTTTATTAATAGTGATTCTTATACCGGGTGCGCCACAAAAAAGTTTCTCTCTTTAAAACTAATTTTCTCAAAATCTAAAAGTTTTTAAAAAACTGTTTCTATTTCATTGGAAAGAAGATAGATGAACTTAAATTTGGATGGGTCATTTATTAAATTCGATTCACTAGATCAAAAGTTATGCTCAATTAAATAAAAAAGTTACTTTCTAAAATTGCTCAAAAACGTTAAAAATCGACCTATCAAATTAAACAGAAGCATAATTACATGATGCATCAGTACTTTCGTTTCAGTCATTAAAAATGATAACTAGCTGTCTAAATGACCTTTTGTTATATGTAAAGGAAGGTTGTATTTCAATAAAAGGCAGAAAGTTTGTCGAAAAAAGCCAAAAAATCTTGTAAAATTCATAAAAATACATCAAATTGGGGTTTCGAGGTAGATCAAGCCTTAAATAGACTTTATTCTGCCTACAACCAAAAATCTGAGGGAAATATCGGTAAAAGTAAATTAAAATGATTTTGATGAAGATTTTAAACCCTTCCGACCCATCAGCTTCAAAATTCATGTGTTTAATTACTGAAAAATGCTTTTAATCATGTAAAGGCTATTGCGATTGCCAGTTTAAAAATAAAAATTTGATAGGTCGATTTTTAACGTTTTCGGGCACTTTCTGAAAGTAGCTTTTTTATTCAATTGAGCATAACTTTTGATCTAATGAACCGAATTTAATAAATGACCCATCCAAATTTAAGTTTATCTTTATTCTTTCCAATGAAATAGGAATGGTTCTTTCAAAATTTTTAGATTTCTAGAAAGTTAGTTTTAAAGAGAGAAACTTTTTTGTGGCGCACCCGGTAGATAAACATGCGTTTTTTGAGCCAACAAAATTTTTTTGCAAACATCAGCTTGAACCATCTTTTACCTATGATGGTACCTTACTTTCCTGCAAAAAATCAGAAAAAATTAATGATCCAATTTTTCACAAAGTCCAAAAACCCATTTTTTAGCCGTTTTTTGGCCCAAATTTGCCCAAAATATTTTTTTTTTGAAAATCGGGCTCCGTCATATTCGATGGTTTATAGTTATGCATCTTTGTGCAAAAAATAGACTATGATGTTTTTCATCCCTGAAATACTCCTGATTCAACAAGCGATATCTTAAGTTCCATAAAAGCTATTAAGATCGGACAAAAAGTATCGGACAGAGCTACTAATCTATTTTCTTATTTTTGAATAACGATAAGAAAGGGTTCAGCTGTCTCTGTTAGTGCCAATTTGAACCGGGTTGGTTGAAAATCGGCATTTTGGTACAGTCAAAAAAAAACATGTCCTTAAAAAAATCGTAAAGAATGAAAGAGCCCATCTCGAGAAAAGCTAATATCTAAGTAATTGATAATGTGCTTATAAAAAAATATCGAATTTGGCCAGTTTTTCTATAAAAACACGCTAAGCAACCAAAATTTCATGTCGAAACACACATATTCTTTAAAAGTAAGCCCTCCTGAGCAAAAAAAACATCTATCTCATATAAAAATTTAGTTATTTGACTAAGAACATTGATGTATCCTTATTAATGGTGATTCTTATAGATAAACATGCGTTTTTTGAGCCGACAAAATTTTTTTGCAAAAATCTGCTCAAGCCATCTTTTACCTACGATCGTACCCTACTTTCATGCAAAAAATCAGAAAGAATTAACGACCTAATTTTTCACAAAGTCCAAAAAACCCGTTTTTTAGCCATTTTTTGGCCTAAATTTGCCCAAATATTTTTTTTTTTGAAAATCGGGCTCCGTCACATTCGAGGGTTTATAGTTATGCATCTTTGTGCAAAAAATCAGAAAAAACTAACGAGCCAATCATGAGGAAAGCTAATAACAAACGAACGAACGGACGAACGGGCAAAGGTTAATTTATAGGACCTCCACCGGGGTAGGTCCAAAAGCCTAGAGCTGCCTTTTTTGTAGATGGCACCCGAGAACATTTTTGTTTGATAAGACGCTTTCATTTTCGTTTTGAGCCTGTATTTTGCTTTTAAAAAAGTTCATCATACAATATTATTATTTTCATTATTGGCCTCTCCTACACGATTGCTTGTGTAAATCCAAGCAAAGAATCGGGTACTGGCGACATAACGTCTCGCCAGTGGATGAATAACAACAAAGGCCACAGCATTGAGTGATCCCAAAACAGACGGCAACAAGCGTGTAACGTTGAACATAGTTTCGGGTCGAAACCCTAATGATTTTGAACGGCCCAAAATGACTTGATAAGAAGCGATACCGCCAACAAAAGCACCAAACAGATACAAATAAACGATGGTTACTTTCAGAATATTTTCGATTGCGTCTGAGATGACTTGATTCAATTTCCGTAAGCGACGTAGTTGGTATATGGAGAGACCATATAACACTATTGTCAGGACCGTAGCGAAACCGTTTACCGGTAGAACGTATTTGCTTGCGTACCCAATGGAGTGTTGAGCGTTGAAATAGGTGGTGACAAAGGGTATACCAATAACAAAGAAGCAATACCAACAAAAAGTGATACGGAAGCGAAGCGGAGTAAATTTAGTGCCATAGTTTTCCAAGTACTTGATTCTTAAGAAGCGATCAAGGCCGGTCAAAGCGAAAAGATAATCAGTGGAATAAAAAGAAACAAGCATGAAGAAGTAGCTCCAAGTCAAACCGGCACAACTCAACTGTTTCGCATTAATGAAAAGTGGGATTCGAATCAAAGCTATGGCGCTGCTATACAGGTCGACGATTGATAAGTACATCAGTAATTTCATTGATTGATTCTGCAGCAGTCGCACAGTATTGATGAGGAAAATGACCAATGTATTCGCCAGCAAACCAAAACAACCAAAAAACCCATACAGTACCACGAACGCGTGCAGCGCTTTTCCGTCAATAGATAAACTAAAACGCTCGTTTTGGCAGAATAAAGTCTCATTCCTTATCAAACTGTCATTGGACGATGCGTTATTCACAGCCATTTTCTTTGGTAGCGTGCAGTTCAGTGTCCGTTTATCACGAGGGGTTTAATTAGCTATTTCTCAGTGCTTATATACCATTATGAATATTTAATATCTTTGACAATAGAGTTGTTTTTGTGTTACTTGTTCATTTTGAAGATTGCAAAACATTTTTCTTTTGTTATATTTTCAATCATTTTGTAAAAGAAAAGGGTAACATTAAATTCGACAGTTAAAGGAAAGACTATAGTAAATATCCCTCTTTCACACTTCGATGGATGAATGATGCAGGTGCAGTAGAGTGAAGGGAAAATGGATACTGGGAGTGGAAAAAGAGCGACTCTCTCTCTCACTTGTGTTGGTTGAAAAAGCTATTGTGAGGGGGAGATTTGAGTCACTAATGCTGTAGTCTACACTATCAGGCTTTTAGGCCTTACTCTTGGTCTATAGGCACTGCTAAAGGCAGCTAGTAACCCCCGCCAAACTCTCTATTGTGAGAGAATAGAGATCTATCTCTATTCATTAAAACCTCAGTGCGCATGCGATTTATCCAGAGAATTCATTATTATTTAATTAATTAATTTTAATCAAATATTAATTTTATTATCTAATTTAAATATTCAAACAAGAGCAGTGCTCATATCCCGAAGAGTAGGAGTTTTACGCTCGAAACGAAGGAAGATATGACATAGCCTACTACTGCTGGTTACGATTGACCTTCTTCACGAAGTCACTTTGAATAAAAGCTAGCCAAGAAAACATCTGTAGTACACAACCTTTTCTCATTATGCATCAATGTGTTATTCACTTCATCAATGTTGAAGTTTCACTAATCATGATAATAAAACTAACCTCTGTAAGAATGTCCAAGCTTGTGGGGATCGGATGATATAGTCATAAACCATGCGTGGTATGGGCTCATCAAGAATACTCAATAAAATAGTCTGTAAAAAGAAAAAAAAACAGAGTGAGAGTTCCTATACTAGATACGGACTAGATATTACAACTTTTTTTTTCTTCGCAGTAACGTCGATTTACCTTTGCGACCTTTTGAGTTTTTGAAGTCTAGGTTTTCCGCCTGCAATAGTGGGAACAAGAATTTGCAGTAGATGGTGTATATTTTACCGAACCAAAAATAGATTTCCCGAAAATTTTTGTAAAACCTTCTTTGTCTTAAAATCTTGAAAATTAGAGTAAAAGTTATCCCTAAAACCAATTATTATGGTCAGGGCCCTTAACTTTTAATCAACATATCCGCAACATGATCCATCCCAAGTTTTCAAAAGTTTTCGCCTGCGGTGCTGACCATAAGTTTTTTCAAATTGAAAAATCTGACAGTCCTTGCCCCGGTGAAAATCGAGGTAAAAATTATCACCCGGGGATATTTGAAGACCTCTTAGTGTTTTCTCAAAATTAGACCCGGTGAAATTTTGCCATATCCATAGTCGTCCCGGTAGGTTTTTTTTAGGAGCATCCAAAACTTTTGAAACCTTCGGATGTTCTTCTTAACTTTTTAAATTCGTTTAAGCCTAAAAATGTTCTCAAAATGGTCGTATTTTCACTATTTTGCGAATATATTTTTGACCATATTTCTAAGAAAATAGCCGTTTTAGGGTCCGCGAAGCCTTAAAATGTTCTTAAGTTTTTCTTTATATTTTGATAATCGAGTTTGTTTTTTTAAATACAAAGACGTGTAGGTTTTAAAACGTTATCGGGTCACTGAGACCCGAGTCTAATATTTTGGCCGTAGAAGCCTTATGTTTTTATATAGTTTGTTCTTCATTAAAAAACGTGTATCAAGGAATTAGAAACGAAAATCTAACCTGGTTATCATATTGTATGAGAGGTTGTTTAAGGTATGGTTGAACGCTTGGTGCTAACCGACACTGCACATCAGCAGGTGACATTGCTTTAGCACATGAGATGATATAACCAGCCGCTGCGTACCGAATCCAACGATTCTGAAAGATTTAAAAAACAACAAGTTAAAGGGAAAATCAGATGGTTTGCCAGGACTGGCGGAACAACCGTAAAGGTGGGGAGGCTGAAGGCTCAAAATGAGATAAAATTCGTTAGCAATTTGTGAAAAAAACTCCCATTTGCTCAAAAGTAAGGAGGCTGAAGTCTCCCCACTTTCGCCGGGCTGGGTTTGAGATATTTGGCATGTGGGTTCCTTCTTGTGTTCTGAGTTTTAGAAAACAATAGAGAGTCATCGTAAGAACCATGTAAGAACCTATTTGTAGAAATTTCAAATTGATTTCCCCAAAAATACAAAATCAGACTTTGCATCATTGTGCAAAAAATCATGGATTATTTCATAAGACCTCCGAGGTAGGTCCGGTAGCAGAACTTATATTCTTTATTACTAGAATTTTCATTTTTAATATAGAGGTACTCTGATGCCTCCTATATTTCGACTAAGTCATTATTTTCAAAATAAAATTGTTGCATCAATAGTTAGGTCCATTATCAGTTAAAAAAGTGTGGAGTAAAAAAAACTCCGAAAATGACAATTTATCAATTGAATTTATCAACCCTATAAGTGAATTAATTTTCGCGTTTATCGCGAATTTTGGCCATTTTCGCGAAATTTAATCCACGCAAAGATTTATCCACTTAAGATACACCAACTCGGACTATGCTGCATAGTATTTCGTATTTCAATTTCAGGTATAACTTACCGGATGACAAAGGAACCTGGACACATCCTCAATGAACTCGTATATTATTTGCTTTTGTAACAGTTGCAATTCCACCAATGAAATGAGAGCTTTCAATGCGCTCACCACCACAAACTCTTCAGTGTCTTTTAAACCCTATAAAACCATTTTATGATATTGTTAAAATATATCACAGTGGAGTAGTTACTATAATATATTCCCCCCCCCCCACCATCTGTTTGCGTGGAAATTGAAAAAAAATGCGCGAATGCGTGAATTGAAAAACTTGCGTGAGCGTGAAAATCTACTTTTTGATTGCGTGAATGCGTGAATCTGACTTATTTTTTGTGTGAATTCGTTAATTTTCCCTTTTTCCAATGATTATGTGCAAATTTCCCCGATTTCCAAATTCTTCCCCAATTTTTCCCGAAGAACTTCTTGATTTCGGGTTTGTGTGAAACTTGAGAAAATTTTGCGTAATTGCATGAATTTTGGGACCACTGAGGGGGAGGGGAGAGAGGTTCCTCACTTTAGAACGAATCATCAAGCTTTAACCCGCGGAAAAGCTGGGTAAGGGAAATTTCGACGATTTATTTGCACTGCCAGGACAATATCTAACCCTCCACACTCTACCTCCACACGAAGGTGAGATTGTTTTCTTCAATAACTCGTTTTATAAGATCTTACCGTCTGTAGTAGAGGTTTCAAGATAGCCAGCGATTGGCAGCCAATATATACAGCAATACCCACAATAGACTCGAAGAAATCTGCTCGTATCTGCCAATCATGTTTATCGTTCAAGAATGTAATAATATGCGACAGTAACACATCATTGGCCTTCTGGCGGCCGAAAAACACGCACAAACGAGTCAATCCGTTCTTCATTATAGTTCTTTTAACGATATTGTTTGTATCGGTGAGTAGAGATACAACTTTGTTTTGAATGAGTTCGTGCAAGGCGTCCAATTCAAAATCATAGCTGACCTAGTAAGAAACGAATATGAATATTAGTTGTAATTGTTTCGTTATACAACTAGAAAAAAAAAACACAATAAGGCTGGAATATTGGTTTGCCGTCAGCCGACTGACTCTTCTTTAAACTTTTATTGCTAATTCGACGAAGAGAATTTCTTTTCTTCAAAAATTACAAAATGTAGACAAAAATTCCATGAATGACCAAAATAGAAAAATTTTCCGGCCGACCGACCCACCTCCAAAATCTAGGGTCGGGTGATGGCAAACCAAGAACCTTTTAGTCGAGCCTAAGACTTTATTTACGATTGAGCCATAACTTTGTCGATCACTCACAAGGTAATACGCAAGGGTTTGGAACGATTAATATTTCAAAGATGTATTTTGAGGCTCAAATGACTCAGAAATGCTGTCCACTTTCATTGATTCTTTGGTTTTGACTATAATTCATGTCATCATAATTCTTATGAATTGCTGTACCTGATATTGGCTTTGTTCCTCACGATCACCACGGCTGTTATTCAGCTGTGCAAGCTCCAAGAATCGCAACGCAGTTTCTGCTAAATGTGCAATGTTTTCTGCAAAAGCGCATTGGACAATAACTTCTGGATCGTCTGCTAATAAGCTCTATGAAAATAGATAAAAATCAAACACCAATGTGGAGTCTCCATTACTCAAACATAAAACATTTTGAAATTTATTCGAGTCGTGAAATAATTTAAACTGTAGAACCTTGTTAAGTTAAGGGCTTGTTAACTGGAGAGACGAGGAAGTTCAAGTTAGAGCAGTTCGCGGTATGGTTCTACTCTACTGTACTTTGAGAGATATGCTCAGAAAGTGTAGCTTCAGTTATGTGATGTATCTATGAGCTTTTACTGTTCAAACTATGGAGAACCGCGTTAGCAGAAGTGCCAAGAAAAGTGTTCAAATTTCATGCTATGGAGAATTCGATGTACATTCTAATGTGAAATAGTAAAACCTTATTAGATTTTTGGCACAAGCAATGGAAGAAAAAAAATCAGCTTAAAACGGGAAAGGGGTGATTTATAAGTATATTTTTACCAGTTTAGGAAGAATATATTCTGGAAAGATGTTAACTTCATTTTTTGGTAGCACAGTTACAAGCTGAACACACCGGCTAATTGTAGTGATAGTTTTAGCCCGTACGCGAGGTACTTTATCTTGAACCAACGAAAACATATAGGGTAGTAACAACTCTAGAATGACTTCATCATTAACATAATGAGCCAACTCCAGCATTAAATCCAAGGAGGTCAACTTGGAAACCGTAAACTGAAAAGTGAAATCGGTAAAAAAATAGTTATAAAAGATTTAAGCACGCGATTCAGACTACACATTTTCTTTATAAGAACATCCAAAATTTTTGAAACCTTCGGATGTTCTTAACTTTTTGAATTTTAAGCCTAAAAATGTTCTCAACATGTTCTTATTTTCACCATTTTTGAGCATTTTTTTTTTTTTTTTTTTTTTCATCATTAATTTCTTGATCTCCAAAAGTATATTGGTTCTTCTTACAAGAAGTTGAAATATTTTATGTATATGTTATGTATATAAATGTATATAAAATTCTACGATTCAAACTGATACGAAGTGGACAGCTAAATCATTAATGGAAGCTTAGTGGGCTGGTCGGCTACATAGTATAGAAATAGTAAATGAATGGGCAACCTAATATAGAAGACGCTGAAAAATAGGTTCGTCGGATAAGATGATATAGATAAAAAAACACATAGGTCGAATTGTGTAGGTTGTCAAAGTCCTAGTTATGCAATGAAATAGTAAATATTAAATATTAGGGAGAAAAACTACTTATATGATAATATTTTAATATATTCATAGGAGATCAAACTGAGAAGAAAATTCGAATTTAGAATAGACTAGACGTAATAGCCGCAACATCGAATTAACATCAAAAAAAAACTAAACCATTCGGTTAAATTTGTAGATATTGTGATGGCAAAATTGTGGAATGGCTGCGGTAAATAGAATATAGGTTCGGTTCATTTAGGAATATAAAATGCTAGAACAATGTTTTAGATAAAATAAAATAAATATTAACATAAAATAATAATATCAAAAGGGGAACGCTAGAATCGCTGGTGGGCTAGAAAACACAAGAAGAGTGAGTCCAAATATATAGCAAGTGTGATTGAAAATAAATGACCTTAGAAAATAGACTAGGCTGCAAATGCTAAAGACTACACGTAAGTATCAGATACTAGATCGACTGTGTTGATTAAGTTTGTGACTCGAGGTTGAATTGATTAGCTTAGAGATTTGGCTAGCCCTATCAAAATAAAAATTCCAGCATTTATCAGCAAGCTTTCCTTTTTGTCAATTCGTTTGATATCAACAGGCAAGTTGTTGAAGCATTTTGCGGCCTCATGTGCAAAGGTGCCAGTTAGACGAGAGTGTGTCCTCAATGTCATGTGCGACCAAATTACCATTTCGGAGCTCTCTGTCTGGATCCGGTTGTCTATTGAGTTTGAGGTATGACGGCCAGCTGGGGTTGTGGAGAGCGCTATGGGCAATCTTGGCGATTGTTAGATCAACCATCTCAGAAACTGGTAACCATTCGAGATCGATTACGTCGCTGGTTCTGGCAAAAACGTTTGAGCACGAAGCCAGCGGCGGCGTTCTGGACTTTCTGAAGACGCTCAATCTGGGCTTTTGTAGCATCGGATAGTAAAGCGATGCCATATGTCAGTTTACTGAGAACCAGTGACTCCATAAGCATCTTGCGCTGCTGCCATGATGCGGTGTTCTTGAATCGTTTTAAAGCAGCGTAACGTGGCAAAACAAGATCTCATGGTATGGTTGACATGTTCAGTCCAGTCTAGATGCTCATTAAATCTAACACCGAGAATTTTGAAATTTTTTGACCTGTTCAATATCCTGTCCAGCGCTTTTGATAACCGTGACGAGTTCCGCGAGGGGGAATGGCGTTGTGCAAGTTGTCTGGTCGAAAAGATTGTCATTTTTGTCTTTTTTGTGTTTAGACAAAGATTGTTTTGCTCAGACCAAAGGTTGATGTTGTCTATTTCATTTTGGACCGATTCGATGGCGCTCTGCAGTTCTTGGATCTTTGTGTGTCGGAGTAGCGTAGTATCATCGGCATATAGCAGGTATGTGTTCGGACCGTTGGTGTTTATAGTGGTCACATACAAGTTGAACAAGATCGGGCCAAGTATACTCCCCTGTGGAACGCCAAACTGTACGTCTAATTTGCTTGATGATTTATCGTCGATTTGGGCGTATTGTTTGCGTTCTGATAGATAATCTCTAATCAAATAAGGTACTTTTCGAGAGAAGCCAAGGTTACTAAGTTGTTTTATTAAAGTTCGATAGTCAACGGTGTCAAAAGCCTTTGAGAAATCGGCAAATACAGATAGCGTTACTTCGCTTCTGCTCATTGCAACTTTAATATCGTTTTTTTTTCAGCTTGAGTAGGACGGTTATAGTTGAATGCGATTTTCTGAAACCAGATTGACTCTCGAGGTAAATCGATTTTTCTTCGATGTGCTCGGTTAATTGTTGGAGGATAATTCTTTCAAAGACTTTTGACAAGATTGGCAAGATGCTGATTGGTCTGTAGTCTGTCAAGGATTGGGGGTCGGTGACTTTGGGAACTGGGCAAATTCGACTAGTTTTCCATTCTTCTGGGAAGGTCGATGATTGGATACAGTTATTGATGATATCGGTTAGAGGTGATGTGAGATATTGGGATACTGGCTTGATGAATTTTGAAGGGATGTTGTCGGGTCCGGTGGAACAATCTGATCTAAGTTTCTGGATAGCTCTCGAAACTTCATCGTACGTAGCAGGACGGAGATGGAAGCTGTCTGGATGTTCGGGTAGTTCTTCAATGAACGATTTTGAGAGGTCTCCTGCATTTCTTCCTGTTGTCCTCATGGCAGTTGAGTTGAAAAACTTGTTAATTTCGTCTTGATCAACGTCCATGCGTTTTTGTCTCGGATGTAGTAATTTGTTGATGACTTTCCATGTTTCGGCTGAGGATTTGTTAGCTAGGAGGTTCTTAAGAAATTTCTTTTTCGCTCCTCGGATGGTCGATTTGAGGTTGTTCCTCACGTTTCTTAGTTGGTCAAGTTGTTCATTGTTGCGGTTATTTTTCAAATTTAGCCGTAGTTCATTTTTTTCTGCCGTTGTAAATCTCGGACATCAAGATCTTTCATCCATGGGGACGAAGGACGGGTCAGTTTGATCTTACGTACAGGTGCGTGACGATCGATGCACTCCGTGATAAGTTTATTAAGTGCATTGACTTTGTCTGAGGTGTTATCGAAAGCATACACAATGTTTAATGGTAGCTGTTGAAAATCATTGATATAGTCTGCGAGTACTAGAGTTCGTTCGTCTCTAATGTATTTGTGCCGCGGTTCATATCGAGGTTTGTTGATTTTGAGGATACAAAAAGGTGAATCGTGGTCTGAGATTTCGTCACATAAAACAACATCGCTCGCTATAAGTTTGGTGTCAATGTTTGTGATAACATGGTCGATTAGAGTTTTGGAATTTCGTGTTGGTTGGGCTATAAGTTGTTTGAGATTGAGCGTTCCCAGTATGTTCTGGTAAGCTTCGTTTGCTGGTGACGGTACAAGTAAATCGATGTTAAAGTCACCTGTAATTATTATTGGACCATGATGAACAATTGCGGCTTGGGAAAACAAGTGATTCGAATTTGTTGAGCCACTCAAGTTTTTCATTTTGTTTACTGCTTGGCTGATACACAATGCCAATCAAGACATTCGAGAGACGGTTCTTGCCAGTCAATTCAATCCACTGGTGTTCGATAGTTGTGTCAAAGGATTCAATATCTTTACGGGCTTTGTGTTTGATGTCTGTTTTGATGTAGTATCCGACACCACCGCCACGTTTAGCATCTCGGTTTCGAAAGTCTTTTTCGTAGCCATCTATTTCAAGGTGCGATAAAAGGTTCTTGTTGTCTTTCAACCAGGTCTCGGACATTGTGATGATGTCGAATTGGTGCTCTGAGACGTATGATTCGAATTCGGTAAAGGTAGATTGGGTGTTGAGATGGGCTACGGATAGATGTTTACGGTGCTGGTTCAGCAGAGAAATTGATGGACTGACAAAGTCGTTAGGAATATGGTCGGCAGAGGCGTCCAGATCTTCAAAGTTTCGAATGTTGAAGAACGGTTGGATGACCAATGTGCACGTATGACAGGTCCATTGATACGGTATGCGGGAGTTTTCTATATGTATGTGCGCGCTTGCGCATTTGAGGTGGAGCTGTTCTTTGCATGTTATACATTCGAGTCGCTTGGAGTTGATTCTTATTGTCTTGTTGCATGAAGTGCAAAGGACGGGGCCTGGGTTAATTTCGACATCTCCGCACAGTAGCAGTCTATTAGAACAGCAATGGTTTGAATAATACGTAATTGGAGCTGAGTAGAAAGTTCTTTTTGATGTAAGTTGTACGTACTTTCGTTGTTGTTGTTGAGCAGTACACGAGTCAGTCAATGTAAACAAAAGAATCAGGAGTGAAATGTTCATTTTTTCCATTTCCTGTTGACGATTAGGATGGAAAATACACCAGAAGATGCAGAATCTGTTCGAGATCGTCTTCTTGATGTAAAACTGCGATTTTTAACCATTTTTCTAAGAAACCGGCTGTTTTAGTGTCGGCAAAGCCTTAAAATGTTCTTAACTTGTTCTTAACATTTTGGCCATCGAAGCCTTGTGTTCCTATATAGTTTGTTCTTATAAACAAAACGTGTAGGGCAATTCATCTACCAAAGACGCTGGTTTTAAAGATATATACGGTAATGTATTACAGAGGAGAACACACGGCAACATATTTTTTTGACACAGAACCCAGAAATCCTGAAATTCCGGATGATTTGCTTTGGTATAATTTTTTTGGCAACGGAACGAAAAATCAAAGACACGAAAAATATTGAAATATGAAAACCACATTTTGAAGGTTCAGTTGATTTACTAGTAAAATTATTGCATATGGTCCCCCCTGGTGACTCATTTTTACTGATAAGCTTGTTTTCACATGAAAATACCGGACAAAAAAACAACATCTTAGGTGTTAATGAAACTTAAAAGTGCCATTTAAATACTTAAAGCTGGCACATGGTTTCAGCCCACTTTTCAGGTGCCCCCATTGAAGCATGGTGCCCCCAACGAGTTAGGTCCCCTTGAAAAATTGCTTTGAGTTAGGTACCCCTATTCAGCAGATAATTTCTTTGAATTGACACTTTTTGTTCTTTTCTCATTCCTAAAATCATGCTCACGCATGAACGCCTGCTAATAAGCTTTGTTGTTATGCTATAAAGATGGCGGCTGTAAATCAAAACAATCACATTAGAAAAATATAGCAAAAGATGGCGTGATGGGAAACGAAAGAAAAATTGGATGGGAAACTAGGTACTGGGGTAAAAAATTCAATAATTTGAAATATTTTGAAATATATTCGATTTGGAAAATATAACCAGCCCCCAGAGCCTCCATCAAGACAGCTAGGTACCCTTAATGAATAGGTAACCCCAAAGAATTGCAAGGCATTAGCCCCCCTCTACTAACCTGGCCTAGGTGCCCTTCAGATTTCTAGGGGGGCTGATACCATGTGGCATCTTTCCCTTCGAGTAATACTAAGGTAAGTAAAATAAGGCCTTGAAGCCAAAAGTTTAAGAACATACTAAAGTTTTACAGACTCTAAAACGTGCAATTTCTTAGGAAATAAGACCAAAAGACTGACAAAATGGTGAAAATAAGATTACATTAAGAACATAGGCTTAAAAAACCCTTCTTATATCTTCTTAGAATATTACGCCTGGTGAGTAATAAGTGTGGCTATAAATAAAGCAACCATGAGCGAAGTAAAATAAAAATGTTTATACCTTTAAACTTCGAACACAAGATGTGACAAGTGAAACGATCATAACAAAACAGTCTAAAATAATAACAAAACAAGCTAGATGCTGAATGGACCTACCTGATGATGAAAGTTAGTTAGCAATGCAAGGAGAAAAATGAAAAAAATCAGTCAGAAAACATAGCGTTTAGCGAAAATGCATAACGCAAGAAATTCATCATTGATTGATGGTGGGGGGAGAGGGAAGGGTTGTAGGGAAAAAATAAATAGAAAGTTCTGGTCGAAATCAGTTTTATTGACAATTGAATCATGCTTGATGGTGAGCATTGTTATCGATAATGTTTTTGTGTGAAAAACATAGAAATATGAGGAAAAAACCCAATGAAAATCTGCAAAAACGGCGATTTCTGGAATTTTCAACCGGAAAAAATTTTTTCTCAAAAATCGAACACGGCCATGTTTTGAGCATTGCGAATACGCATCTTTCTGCAAAAAATCAGAAAAAACTAAAAATAAAAATTCCAGGAAATGTCAAAAAACCGGTTTGTCCGGCATATTTCCGGCATTTTAGGCCGGAAAAAAATGTTTTTCGAAAATCGGGCTCCGTCACATTTTAGATATTGTCATATTGCGTCAGTGTGCAAAATTTCATAAAAAAATATAAAGGACAGCTCGAGAAATTCAAGAAAATACTGTCTTTCCGGCGAAAATAGGTTGTTCCGGCGACTTTTAAAAAAGTTCCGGCTTCAAAAATCAATTTTATTGAAAATTGAAACATGCTTGATAGTGGGCATTGCTATTAAAAATGTTTTTGAATGAAAAAACAACCAATTATAAGGAAAAAGTCCAATGAAAATCTAGAAAAACGGCGATTTCCGGCATATTTCAGGCATTTTCCGCCGGAAAAATTTTTTTCTCAAAAATCGGACTCGGCCATGTTTTGGCCATTGTTAATAAGCATCTTTGAGCAAAAAATCAGAAAAAACTAATGATAAAATCTCGAGAAAATGCCAAAAATCCAGTTTTTCCGGTATATTTCCGGTATTTTCGGCCGGAAATGAATTTTTTTCGAAAATCAGGCTTCGTCACAATTTAGGTATTGACATTTTGCATCAGTGTGCAAAATTTCATGAAAAAATATAAAGTACAGCTCAAGAAATTCAAGAAATACTGTTTTTCCGGCGAAAATCGGCTGTTCCGGCGATTTTTAGAAAGTTCCGGCTTCAAAAATCAGTTTTATTGACAATTGAATCATGCTTGATCGTGGACATTGCTATTAATAATGTTTTTGTATGAAAAAACAACGAAATATAAGGAAAAAGTCCAATGAAAATCTGCAAAAACGGCGATTTCCGGCATATTTCCGGCATTTTCGACCGGAAAAGATTTTTTCTCAAAAATTGGACTCGGCCAAGTTTTGGGCATTGCTAATACGCATCTTTGTGCAAAAAATCAGAAAAAACTAATGATGAAATCTTGAGAAAATGCCAAAAAACCGGTTTTTCCGGCATATTTCCGGCATTTTTGGCCTGAAATGATTTTTTTTCGAAAATCGGGCTCCGTCACATTTTGGGCATTGCCATTTTGCATCATTGTGCCAAAAATCAGAAAAAACTAATGAGCAAATCCTGAGAAAAGCTGGTAACAGACGGACGGACGAACGGACGAACGGACGGACGAACGGACGAACGGACAGAGGTTAATTTATAGGACCTCCAGGTAGGTCCAAAAATGAAAAACAAATAAATCGAGGAAGTTCTATTATCCTAGCTTTTTTTTGAGAGAAACCAACAAATTTTGGCCAAACTGTTTTAACAGGTTTCAGTCACTACTAACCTGTTCTACGAAAGATACACAGTAATTGCATTATTTTTTGTACAAGAAAAAACTACATAAGAACAACTTAAGAACATTCTTAAGGGGTTAAAAATCAAAAAGTTAAGAGCATCCGATGGCTGCAGAGATCTCGAATGTAAAAACTTGTATAAGTAGAAACATACTGTCATTGAGAGGAATTTCTTTGCGTTCGTATTCATCACCTGACGTCACATTTCCGTCTCCCTCATCTTCACGGTGAGCGTGCAATGCGTGCTTGATCGTCTCCATGTCTTTCGCTATCCTACGAGTAAAGAAAATGAATAGTGAGGTGTACTAAAGAAGGTATCGAATGATTTTATTTTCTCTACGACCCGACCGAGTTTTATAAGGACAAACTACACAAGAACACAAAGCTTCGATGGTCAAAATATTAAGAATAAGTAATATTAGGAATAAGGTTAAGAACATCTTAAGAGCATCCAATGACTTTAAAACTTTTCGATGTTCTTATAGAAAAACGTGTACAACCCAACACAAACCAGATTCTCTGACCTGAGAAAGAATTATGCCTCAATATAAATATACCCTAAACGTAAAAAAGTAAACAAGGTGTCACATAGCGTCAACCCCCCTGACTTTTGGAGGTGGGTTACACCCAGAAAAATGCAAATGAAAACTGGGTGCTAAAATACAGCCAAATTTTTTGGGGGACCTGATATGTTTGGGGGGGGTCTGGAATTTCAATGGCAAAGCTGGAGGCTGACTATCTCTTTTATCATTTTTCTTTTTATCACCACATTTTTACTAGTTTTTGGCCAAAAAAGAGAGAAAACACCCCAAAATTTTTGTGCTCGCTTCACTCGCGTTATTTTTAAAGAGATTTTTACTTATCATAGCGGACACCAAAATAGAAATCTTATAAAATTGCGTACCCAGTTTGCCCGAATTTTAGTCAACCCACCAAGCTGCTGCGCATTATAGTCATTTTCACCCACGAAATTTGGGGGGACCTGTTTTTTTTGCCTGGGACCTAGACCTGGGCTGACCCTATTTGTCAATTAAAGTTCTTACTTTGCAATCTTTTCATCAGGTGTTAGGACAGGAGTTGATGCAAAAGTCGTAAAATAATTCTTCAAGAAGGAATAAAATTCTTCTGGGAAGATGGTTCCTATAAGAAAAGAATTACATTAAGAGAGATGTATTGTAGGCTAGATTTCGGCTGGGTTTGGGTCCGAAGAATAAACATATAATAAATGCTTATAATATAATATTATCTTATAAAAAAGCGCGTATAAGACCATGTTCGCACGTAACGGTTCCATTTCGGAACCAAAAACGAAATGAAGACATTCTATTGGCTAGGAACGACGCAAAAATGTAATTTAACCAATAGAATAGCTTTATATTTCGATTTGGAGCGAAACGGAACCGTAGCGTGTGAATGTGGTCTAAATACCGAACACGGTATGATCTGAATACTAGGTTTTCCCATTCTTTACCTCTGTATCTGATCATGTATTCTCTAGCAGACAAACGATTGTTCGGGTTCAACTGGATCATGTGACGAATCATATCCTATGAGAGAGAAAAATACAGTGGAAGAAGTGTAGTTCCAGTAGATACCGGTTGCCTGATGTTATCACGTAAAAAGGAATATAGCTTTTTCTATAAATCTTTATTCTCTTTGTTTTTGACCAAATTTACTTTTCAAACTTTAAAGGGATAATCAGATGGTTTGAGATTTTTTGCCTGAAGAAAACCTCTGTGGTTTTGAGTAAAATCGCCAACTAATTTTGTCTTACTATATTCTAAAGTCAAGATATCACAATTTAAAATTTCTGAAAATGGGTTCTCACACGGTTCTTACGTTGAAATTCTATTGTTTTCTTACTAAAAGCCAAAAACTTGTAATTTAAATATCTCAACTTTGGGAAATATTTAGCCAAAAATATTATGAGGTTTTGCTCAGGACAATGGAAGGATTTCACATGCCAAATATCTCAAACCATCTGATCATCCCTTCAATGCAAAAATATTGTCGATATAACAATGATGGCTACCTTGATACTGTCATCCATCTTTTGTAGCTTGGGTTCAGGATTGTAATCACCGGTTCGGTATGCAAGAAGTTGTGATAAATCGAACAACCCAACACCATCACAAAATAATTCGCTTATCACACACCTGTTAATAAAGGGATATTAAAGTAATTAAGAGATATGAAACTAAACTATATCGAAGCGTGGAGGTACAAAATGGAAACAAAATGTCGAAATATCAAAAAACAAAAAACACTCCAGGACGATTTAATAATGACGGACAAAAAACACACTTTTTTTATAAGAACCAGTAAATTTTGGCTCGAATGGGCTGTTCTTATGATGTTTTAAGGCGCTTAGTTTATATACTTTAAAACTTAAAATGGGTTTAAAAACTGTTAAAATCAGTACTTTCTTTTAGTATTCTAAAATCTGAGGCTAAGGATTGTTCCTAATTTGTTCTTAGGTTTTGGCCAATTTTCAGCCTCGTGATCTTATAAAATTGTTCTTATAAAAAAGCGTGTAACGATGACAAATTTATTTTACCCGACAGAAAAAATGTCCATAGCTTCAGTCAACTCGTTAGATGAGGCTTCTGGAAAATCTTGCATCGGTAATATTGGACTATTGGCGTCTCTCTTGAACTCCTCACCAGCAAGTGAATTCTCTTGCATTCTGACGTTGACATCCACAAAACGTTCAGGAGCGATGTAACAAAGACGTTTTCTGGAGGTATCAAAGAAGTAATTAAAATCGGCAGGATTATCAGCAGGCAAGAAAACTGGCTTGAAACTGGCAATGTCAGTCAACATGGCCCAATTCCAGCTGGTGAGCATGATGTTGTTGGTCTTGATATCACCATGGCAAATCTAGAAAACAAGACGAGTGGAAAGTAATTTTGCGTCCGCAGCCGAAGGCTCCTTTCCCGTAGCTGTCTACCCAAAGCAGGAAAGGGCTTTCCCTGGATTTCTCCAGTTACCCTTGGCCCTTTTCTTTAGTTGCTAAGAATCAAGCAGAGAGACATCAAATACCATTCTTTAGGCTTTTGGTATGACTCGTCCGAAGGGCCGAATTCACAACCTTGCACACCGTAGGCAGAAGCTCTACTTATATTCTAAACCTTTAATATTCGCCTTATTATTCGCTGTATGAACATTTGAACGTTATTACATGAGAATATACAGGACATAAACGGCATTAAAATTAGAACAGTGTGTAACAATATTGTCGATTTTCGTGTTCATTTTCTTTCTTTGTATTAGTGTTTCCGGTCAAAAAGCAGAACAAATTTTGCATAAAGTAAAATTATAAAAACACAACTTTATATTATGTCACAAAAGTATAGAATAATTGAAATAAGATATGATTTCTTTGTCTATTCAATAGATATTCAATTCTCAAGATTTAGATTTTGACAAAACAAATTCAGTAAAGCTAAAAAACGAGTGTTAAACTTTCTCGTGGTAAAGCTAAGAAATTTTTTCCAGCGATATAAAAAAGTGTATGTGAGCACATTCTCATCTTTTTCATCCTTTTCAGCTCAGATATAGAACAAAATGACACATACCTTGACGCCATGTAATTGTTCCAAAGCACACAACAACTGGAAGATGATCCACTTCTTCTCCACCGTCGTCAAAAATGGTCTTGTACTGTAAAAGAAAATAATTTTTACCCCTATTTGAGGGAAGCCCCCCTTACGTAGCAATACGCCCTTCCTGATCCTTAACTGGTAACCCCCTTAGGAAATTCAATCTTTCAACACCCCTTGCTTGGGTTTCATCAAAATCCGAGACCCCCACCCCCTAAATGTAGGGGGCTAGAAACTATGTAGTTGATCTTGTGGATTTCTTAAGACACAAAAATATATCATCAACTCCATTTATTAATTTGTATCAGAAATCAATTCATAAGCATTGATTCGTCAGGTTTCAAGAATTTAAGAATTTATGCTAAAAACGTTTATAGACTTTGCAGACTCTGAAAATTCAAAATTCTTAAAAGATAAGAACATCCATAAAGTTGAGAACATCCAAAGTCTTCAGAAATTTTTGGTGTTCTTATAATATAAAAAAGATATAACCTGATAGAACAAATATCACATACCTAGTCCGATCATAAAGATTGTCATGAACGTATTGTCTAATCAGCAAACCAGCTCGGTCAGTCATCAAACTTCGTTGAAAGGGTAGAATGTTTGGGAAAGTTGCAGTAAGTGTGGCAATCTGATTGATACGGTCTTGGTACGAAGCCAAGGGTAGTGATGGATCATGCAAGACAAACACTTTGATAACCACATAGCCTTCTCTGGAAAATAAAAATAATGGGCTTTTTTAGAAAAAGATAGAAGGGGCAACCTTGGTTGAGCGAGTCGTTTTTTTTTAAGGTCAAATTCCCTGAATTTTGCTGAGATTTCAGAGATGTCTGTGGGATACAGATATTTTAGTTCATTTTGAGAAAAAAATATACTTACTTATGCTTCGCTCTTGCAACTTTCAAAAATCTTGTACTTCCAAGGCTAAAAAATTAAGGTTATTAAATAATAACAACATTATCATTTATCATACTATGGAGAGACCTAACAATAGGTAAATATATCTAATGAAGAAAAAAATAACAAATTGAAAGTAATGAGTGTTATTATCACCAGAATTGGGTGTGAAAATTATTTTTCCAATCTCTTAAAACGATATCGTTAGGTGTGGTTTCCCTTGGTGCTACAAAAAAGGTCAGCTTCCATGAAAAGTAAAACACTGAATTTCAATTTTTAACGTTTTCTTACCCACTTTCATATCGAAATTCTGGCACGTCAGTAATGTAATTTTCCACACCGATGATTTGTGCAGGTGCTATACCAGATAATTGATTACCCATGTTCTTTTTTTTCAATTGATTTTTATTTTTCTACATTGTAAATTATCATTCATTGATTTTCTAAAAAAAATATGGCATTAATTCATTGTGAATTTAAACTCATTTCCTCTGGAGAACTAATAAGTACTAATAATATATGTAAATGATTAGCCCTTAAGCTGCAATTTTACCTTAGTGCATTGACTGAGCTCATAAATTTTGTAATCATATAGAAACAAAAAGAATGCATTTTCTTTTCTTTCGTTTACAAAATTGACCTTAAAAATTCTTAAAAACACCTATATAGAAATAAATAAAATCTAGCAACAAAAATCTATAAAAAAATTGAAATAATATGAAAATTATGTTAAATCGATTGATCTTAGACTTTCCAGTGTTTGTCCATTAAGTTCTTTGAGTTGTGAAAATTGAGATTTCTTGCTACCAGATACAGAATCAACAAGATCACTATCCCCAAGAGAAATACTGACAGGAAAAGATACTAGAACAGGAGTTGGGACAGGCCAACGTTGCTGTAAATGATGTCTGTGAACCTAGAAAAAGTGAAAAGTTAACAAACTGGTTAAAAAGGCAGTAAATGATAGAGATATATTAAATACTGCTTTTTTTTTGGAAGTGTTCTCGTTTCTACAGAATATAGAAAGCCCTGGGTAGCAAAATATTTAATTCCCTAACCTTTTAAAAAACCATTTTTTAATTAACATATAAAGATATGAATTCAGTGTAGTTTTCAGATGGAGATTAAATGTGAATGAAATTGTAACTAATGTAATTAATTAATTAAAGGGATAATCAAATGGGTTGAGTTTTTTAGGCTGTAGATTTGTTTCATGGTAATAAACAAAATCTCCAAATCTTCAAAGTCAAGATATTCAAGTTATATCTGCACTTTCCAATGTAAGAACCGTGTAAGAGCTCATTTCTAGAGATTTCAAATTGTCATAATTTCATCACTTGGACCAAAAAATTTGGAAGTTTCACCAAGGACCATGAAAGGACTTTACAAGCCAAATCTCAAACCATCTGGTTATCCCTTGAAAATTATTCTCCAATTTAATGTTGATTTATAAATTAAATGACACTTTCGAGAAAAATCGCCAACTAGCCTCACAAGGTTTGCACTTAGTATAATCTATAATACACCTTAAAGAGGGAGTAGGCTGGTTTAGATAGAGTTAGTTAGTTAACTGACGTCCAATGTATAGAATGTCTTTAACTATTAATTACTCATAGACGAAAGATTTTGATGTCACTCCCCTTCCTTGGATTTTTTTCGGTAACTTCATGTGTTTCATATTTCACCATTTCATGTTTTTTATCAGAATAAAAAGTAAATATTTGTTAAAATCTTGAATATTGGTACATAACAGAGAAAATATTTTGCAATTACATTAACCAAAATTGTCAGTCAATTTAGGGGACTCTTTTTAACATTAGGGTAGATATTTCATCAGAAAAAAGCCAAATCTTATTTTGGTTCATAATTGTACCCAGTCTCCTTACTTTGAAAAAAAAGAGTGACTGCGATAAGTGTAGTAGACGTCTAAAGTTTGTTTACATTTTGATTGAGAATATTGAAAACTAGATAAGGAAAGAAAAATGTTAAGAAACCTTGAACATATCGTTATTTTGTGTTGAATGCCAAATGATACCCTCTGATTGGCCATTCTCACTTGCAAACCAATCATTCAATTCTTGGTGTGAATAAGTATCCAATTTTTCAGAGATTGTTATTGGAATCTCACCATGCTGGATAAGGACATGTACTGGAGCCTTCTTAGATCCTAACCCTAAAGTGAATTTGGTTGAAATGGAAAAATCAAGAAAAAAACTAATGAGCTAATCCCGAGAAAAGCTGGTAACAGACGAACGAACGGACGAATGGACGAACGGACGAACATCAGTTAATTTACCTCCGAGGTAGGTCCAAAAATCATGTACATGCGTGATTACTAAATGCGTTTGATACTTTATGCTAAAATAATTTGCAACTGTGGTGATCAAATGTATTTTTAATAGAAAAACTATCTAATTCATTTTATTTCGTCCTTCCAGTGTGTAGTAAAATGGAAAGTTCTTACTCCAAAATAAAAACACCCTTAATGAAGGCAATAAATATAACAGTGAGTGTACTTGGTACTTGGCGGAGTTTAAAGCAGAGTTTTTTTTTACGGTTACCGGTACTGGACCCAACATATGACATAGATTTAAGTTCAATCGAGTTAAGTGTGCACTCTTTTTTTGCTACCATGTGAGAACCACTTTCAAGGAATCACGCTTTTCATGGTGTGTAGTGCACAATAAAAGCAAATGGACTTAAAAAGGGATCAATGATAAATGAAACAAAAATTAGCTGGAAATAGTTTGAGAATTTTGCTCTATGTTAGCAATTTTTTGTTACAATAACTTCTTTTGAGATTTTATATAAACTATTTCGATTTTTAATTTGAAGGGATGATTAAGTATTTCATCACTTTTTTAATAGAGTTTCTAATTACGAAATTTATTTCAAGATGGAGCAAATACCCTTTGATCTACTTATATCCAATTTTCATCAAAAAAAAATTGTGATATAGTAGTAGGCTTTGTCTTATTATGAGGTTTGAAATAAATTATGATAGCTGAAACGTATAAACTTAAACTCTTTTCATTTGAAACCATCAGTTGCTGGATCTTGAAGATCAAACAACGTCCAAAATAGCAATGGTAGATCCAACCTGATTCCTTATGATGGTGACAATTAACATGACAGTATTAGCCTAACTTGAAACCACCATTTCTGGAGAGTTGGAGAATTGACATCAACAAGAAAACAAACAAAAATGGCAATAGTACACTTCGCCTCAAATATTGTGATAGTAACAATTAATGCTCTTGGTTCAATCGTACACTTTTTTATCATGCTTTTTATATTATCTATACCTTCTGTTCGTGAAAAAAGGTCTAATCAACTTTTCATTAATCTAAATATTGGACATATTATCAGTAGTGTGATAATTTTTACTAAGAATTTAGTTAGTTCCTCTGTCTTGTCTTATATAGGGGGAGCAGGTTACGTCCAAAGAAACTCAGCATTAGTTGTGCTAACTATTGACCGATGTCTTATGATTTGTTGGCCCTCTCGATACCAGTCATTGTCAATGTCATATCATATTCTCCTAATGGGTGTAGTGCCTATTATATCTTTATTCACGATTATATTTTGCCTTATCTTTAACTCTGGAAGTGTATCCAATCATACATGCAAGGCAAAATCAGGTTTTACGTATGGCATGCTTGTAGTTTTGGCTATCCTGCTAATCTCAAACATAATTGTGTATTTGACACTTTTAAAACACAAAAGAGCAATCAAAATTTGTACTGTCTCTCAGCAACAAAATCCCACAAGAAACTCAACTCGAGAAAAATTACAAAAGTCAAAGAAGATGCTATATTATTTTACACATGTTTTGGATGTGTGTTTACATACGTGGGTTTATGTATTCCCAGTTTGATCATTATGCCAGGTCACTGATTGAAGTGAAGGAGTACCTCAAACGAATCCAACATTTGACATTGCTAGCATAACATCATCTTTAAACCCACTTTTTGATGCTTTTTTCTTGATTTACTTCAACAAAGAACTCAAAAATCACCTCAGAAATATTCTTCGACGGATTAGGAGGAGACCATCTTATTAGTGTGGGCCAATGGTGAAATGATTGTGCACTTTTTGCAAAAAGCATGAAATTTTGCACAGACCTACTTTAGACCTAAATAAACGATTTCAGTCCGGGAGCCCAAAAAATTTTTGCCTTTTTTCCCCTTTTTCAGCCGATTTTCTGCTGACATCAGCTAAAAATTTTTGGCCCAGAGGTCATCTCTGAAAATATGGTCATATCATATATCGTTGGATCGGAAATTGTATGTAGATTCCAAAAAAGGATTATCTCATACCGTAAAAATCAAGCCAATAAAAGTTATTCATCCCTAAAGTGAGTGATGACGTCATCAATTTTTTTTGGCTAGCAGCTAAGTCTTTAAATATGGTCATATCATATACCGTTGGAATGGAAATTTTATGTAGATTCCAAAAAAGGATTATCTCATACCGTAAAAATCAAGCCAATAAAAGTTATTCATCCCTAAAGTGAGTGATGACGTCATCAATTTTTTTTGGGTAGCAGCTAAGTCTTTAAATATGGTCATATCATATACCGTTGGAATGGAAATTTTATGTAGATTCCAAAAAAGGATTATCTCATACCATGAAAATTTAGAGAAAAAGAAATATTAATGCTCAATGTGAGCACAGTATTTCTGTTAGTAATTGGGCTTAAAATTTGTAACTCCCACTTTAAGCTTCTTGAAGAATATGAAACATTGTTACATACAGTAATTCTTGTACAAAATGCTAACGGGCAAATTATCGATCTTTTATACACTTCTATGTCTAAATAACGGACGATCATGGTCGATCGTGATTCATCTTTTGATCTATATAACGTTAGAAAAATATATTAAAAATTTCGAGAGCGACTGTATTCACTTCATTGTAATTAAAAATTTCGTTTTTAAAATCTAGAGTAGATATATAAACAAAGTAAAAAGTAAGATAAACACCTTTAATACATAGTCATAAAGGCTTTTGACCAGCGACTGAGTCGATTCAAGACCGCTGAAAGATCGAAGGGGTGACTAAAACGACAAATATACTTTCCCTATGAGAACCAACAAACGATAAAACGAACAACCTAGAAGGGTATATCTTTTTTCCTAAAATAATGTAAACAAACTTCAAATACCTAAACTGAAACACATCTTATAATTGCAGTCAATCTCGCTCGCATTCACCTTTACACCTGCAAAGTTCAGTACACAAGAATCCAGAGGATACACATTTACAACGTCCCTTAATCCTTTCTCTAGATCACACGAACATTTAATCAATTGTCTATGAAAACAGGAAGATCTGTCCAATTCGGGATGTAACTTCCATTTCGCACGTTCCATCCCCAATCTGCCGGAGATGGAAGCATCTGATAAGGATTTATTGATTCATACCATGCATAGCCAGCCATAAAGCACGCACGCATAACTTGTTTTAACAAAGATGTACTTCTCGGTGGGATAGAATCGATCGAACGTCCTTTTGCAGAAGAGATCTCTACGGCATTCATTTGTTGTGAAACAGTTTGATGTTTTGTTGTAAAGTAGTAATGTGAAGCGATCGATAATAGGCAGTGACTCCTCTACGTCGGATAGTGATGGCCAGTTACTCAGCTTTTCGAAAACAGAAGTAATTTCTTCGAACGACTCCCAAACTTTCCATGCTGAATCCTTTGAAACACGTGAGAAAAAAGATACTTGATCGCAGCCTGTAAAGGCATGGAAAAATGGAAGTGCTAAGGCTTTCAACTGACCAATTTTAGAGAATATTTTGTGAGCTGGAATAAAATGCCGGTGCTTCCCCGTTCCAAAATCGACCCATAACTCTTCCAACTGTTCTTTCAAGCGGGCGAACACGGAGACTGCAACATCTCTATATCCACGAACAACAATCTTCTTTCGGCCTTGTAATGACATGTCGCTTTCATCTGATGATTTAATGACATTGCTGTTACTTGGTGACAATACTTTGTTTTAGCGACATCATGACCTGATAACATTGCTTCATTTCCTGATGATGTCACTCCACTACTTGAAAGAGCTTCTATTCTCTAGAAATCACCTATACATCCCATCATGACTATCTCGATGTGTAACGCCCCAAGCATCAATACCAGTTTCTTTTCACCATATAGCGAAGGATGATGCCACTGGATTTTCTTTTCGATCGCGTACAAAGGCTGGTCAAGACCAATCACTGCTGCTTGTTCAGCAAATACTTGATTGTAGCTGGTGACTTGGAGTCGTCTCGTAGAATCGGAAGCATAGCGGGCGTATCTTTGCTCTTGATTTACTGAATGATAAACAGCCCATGATGATTTGCTAAGATTGTCAAGCCATTTTTGATCTTCGCTATAATGACTCCTGCTATTATAAGCTGTCCAGCCTTCAAATTGAGCAAGAAGCCTTTCTTTGAAGCGAGTGCTGTGCTCCATTGTTTCAACAGTTACACCAAGCTTGGCAAATTTCTTCTATGAAAGTTACAACTTCAGCGAATGCGATTCCACATAGCTTGTGATGAAGTTCTGAATAACAACCACCAAGTTGTTTATTTGTTCTCTTTCTATACGGATCAGTTTCGATGGTACATGGCATCCTGAGCAATCATATCACCATTTTGAAGCTTTGCGTAGAGAATGGAATCATCGAGTAGCTTTGCACTGGTTCGAACACGATGGTCAAGTCTATATGATTGAGCCAGATGCAACTCCCCTTTTTCTGTTCGTTACAAAAGAAACACGTGGCAATTTTAGATGGTTGTTGAGATTGAGACTGTTGCCGTGTTACTAAAGATAAAAAACATTATAAAAACTTGACAAATTCGTGCAGAAAAAATAAAATTAACCCTAATAAACTCGAAAAGCTAAAAAACAACGGTCAAAATAGGTTAGAAAATTTAAAATTAGTTACTTCATTTAGTTAATTAGTACCTCTGTCTGTCTTGTCAGATTTCTGGTATTTCTGAATCGCCTTGTTTTAAGCTTATCGTTGGAGAAAAATTAAATTAGCTTCATTTCTGATTAGTGAAATGCAACTACCTCTTTCAATTTGTCTATGTCTAGAGGCACTAGTAACATGTCTATTGAATCAAACTTTGCTATTCTTTTCGCTAGTTCTTTGTATGCTTGTTCTTTATCAGCTGTCAAAGCTTTTGATGATGACTGAAGTTTTTCATCCGTTTCAGTTTGACAAATAAAGTAACTGCTCCAGCCCTCTCTCTTTACCATCACTTTCATCGCGTTTGGAACTCTTTGGGCTTGATCCACCAGGATCAGCAATTATAACATTTCTTCTCTTTGACATTGTTATTGTTTATTTCTGTATCTACATTTTTCTTTATCTAGCTCCTAAAAGAAAGAAAAATAGAGTGTAAAAATATACTTATGTTCTGCTCTTGCTCCAAAGATAGGTTCAAATGGTAATCGCAATCCAATAACATAGCTAAAGACTTGATGAAGCTAAAGACTGAAATAATCTATAAAGGAAGATTATGAAGTACAATAAAGATATTACAATCATCCCTCAACATTTGCACCCCCCCATTAACACCAAAAATTCACTTCTTTGTCGGAAATACCGTGCTCACATTGAGCATTGATATTTCTTTTTCTCTAAACTTTCAAGGTATGAGATAATCCTTTTTTGGAATCTACATAAAATTTCCGATCCAACGATATATGATATGACCATATTTACAGAATTGGCTGCTAGGCAGAAAAATTTGATGACGTCATCACTCACTTTGGGAATGAATAACTTTTATTGGCTTGATTTTTACGGTTTGAGATAATCCTTTTTTGGAATCTATATACAATTTCCGATCCAACGATATATGATATGACCATATTTTCAGAGATGACCTCTAGGCCAAAATTTTTTAGCTGATGTCAGCAGAAAATCGCCTGAAAAAGGGGGAAAAAGGCAATTTTTTTTTGGGCTCCCGGACTGAAATCGTTTATCTAGGTCTAAAGTAGGCCTGTGCAAAATTTCATGCTTTTTGCAAAAAGTGCACAATCCCTTCAAAATCTTGCACCATTGGCTTACACGATGGCTTAACAGTCTGAGAAAAATATCGGTTGATGAAAATAAAACTAGCATTGTGTTGGGATGAGATGTTTTTGTTGATAAAGTACTAACTATAGTAACTGCAACTTCTATATATTTGGTTGAGTCGCAGGAGGCTTTGAGGCCCATTTTCGCAACTATAGATCCTTTCAATTAGCGCCCTGTCAGCACCTTGAACTGACTACCCAATTCCCCTCACATGGCCAAGTGAACCGCTGCGAGTGGGAATCGAACCTCAGTCGCCTGTCATCACGTTTGATTGCCTTCAAGTGGAATGAGGGAAGCGACACAAAACATTATTATAACGAAAAGACAAAAAGAAACATTTTTTTGCAAGCCTCGCTGCAAGATAATGGACAAACACAAAATAAATTTTTAGTAAAACAAAGACATACCGTAAGGATTTGCATTTACATTGGTACCAATCAGCTCAAATGTATTGCCAACAAGATCCTTCAATGGAAATATACTGACCGTTAAAGATTTGATTTCTTTGTTATATTTTGCAACAAGCACATGGCCAGTACTCAAATTAACAACTGATAAATGCCAAAGGTGGTTTCTTAGAGATGGGTCAACTGGTACCCAGCCTACCAAATGTCCGTTATCACTTGGAGTTGCATTCTCTTTTGTTGATCCTTAAAAGGAGAAAAAATAATTATTGATTATTATTATAAGCAGCAGATATAGTAGATCGGCATCTCCTGGAAAAAAATTAGTTTCTCCAGACTCCACAATGATTTGTTTTTTTGCAAAGCATTTGAGACATCCCTATCTAGAATTAAAAATCTAATGCTTCATTTACATTTACATTTACATTGTTCATTTAAATTTGCAATGAAACAAAATTACAAGCAATAAAATATGAAATCTTGTATTTCAGGCTTTAAATTTCAAGACGTGCTCTAGTTTCCTATTATCTGGGAAGGTCTTTAAAATGTTAAAACTGGTGAGTTCAAGCTTTTCATTTTTCTTCTGTGTTAAATCTGTGCGGACATAACTTTGTGAACAGAAAAAATTATGTCCGCAACATTTTTAATGTTTAGTTTTTTGGCAGTTCTTGCTGTGTTTTTTATTTTTCATATCCTCTGGCTGTGAGAATAACAAAAACCAAGCTGGAAAAAGCATGTTTTTTATGATGAATTATTATACAGTGATGTTGATCTTTTTTTTTTAAAACCTTATTTTCCGTTCACATTTTGAAAGAAAACCCCCTCTAGAAAAATTTGAGTATCTGGTATATCAGAAAAAATGACTGTTTAAGCTTGCCCATACATATCAAGATTGATCAGAATCAATAAGATTTGATATGAGTACACACCCCTAGAGATTTCCCCAAAGCCTCAAAGTTGGAAAATTAATAAATCGAAAATTGGGCCACATTACCAGACCAATGCTCTTAACTTATTTTCAGTGGACACAAAGCAAGTACATGTTTTTTTTTATAAGCATAACACTTATAAGCATGCCACTTAAAACATATGTTATTATTATTATTATTATTATTATGAAGGCTCAGATTTGCAGAATTCCTAAACATAACATAAGCATATAATTATGTCAGCCTGAAATATTTTTCAAGTTGTCATTTTTTATCTGTTTAAAAAGGTTTGCTAAAGGTCAAGTAAAAAAAGACATTCCATGGCTAGCTACATTCCATCGCTTCCAAAATCTGAACACATTTTTACAAAATTTCTGATTTCAAAAGCATGATTTATAAGCATATAGTAAAGATAATCTATGCCTGAATGCTTTGAGAACTTAAGCATACACGAGCCTGACCAAGAGGCATACACTTGCTTATAAAAAAAAACATGTAATTTGTGAGCTGTATCTCTGTAATTTTTCAATTTATTTAAATGTTTTGTAAAATAAAAAATACCTGTTGAAGATCTCCAGTCATCTGGAAATTCTTTGAAGTCTGATTCAAGATCCAATTCTAAAACAGGAGCTGCTTCTGAAGGACACTCAGCATGTAAAGACATTTCCTCTTTCCATGCTTTGAATTTCTTATCCCCGATCTTATTGGGTTTCACATCATGACGGGCCCAAAGCCAAGGTCTACCATTAAACTCATTAATCAAACAGCTAGTCCCATCTATTTTCAATGTTGGCTGCAGATAACCTTGTTATGAAGAAAAATGTTTTGATTTGTTAAGTTTCTATAATTTTTAGCCCACAAAAGAAATAACTATTCTATTTTGGAAAAATACACATACCTGATTTTAGAATATCATTTTTTTTGAAGTCTAAATCAATATTATGTGAAAAATTAAAATAATTTCTTTCCAAACATCTTCTATCTATTGAAGGTCACATTTTGTCCTTATTGGGACACAATGTGTATTCCACCCTGGATGAGCAGATTGAATTGCACAGTATCTCAATGCTATAAAACTAGTTGTAGTACATAGCAAAAACCACATCATCACAAAATCACTTTTGATACAACTCACCTGCTTCTTTATTTTCTAAAAATCTTTCCTTCAAACATTCTGTTGTCACAACTTTGAAAGGTTGTCCTTTTCTCTTTGAAGATTGTTCATTCTTTATGACTGTTGTTTCGTAGATGGCTTCAATTTTACCTTTGACAGAACATTTCTTGAAGGATAAAGCCATTATACATGTAATTTGGTTGGTCGTTAACCAGTAATAAAACAATTTTGTTACTTTTTCTAAAGAACGCGCCATCTCTATTACTTCAAATAACCAATTAGTGAAGTCTCTTGTAAAAACTCCAGCCCATCCCAAATTTTAAGACGTGTTTTGACTCTGTTTAACTTATTTTCAGTGGAAACAAAGCTAGTAATATGTGAGCTGTATCTTTGTAAATGTTCAAAATTTCATTCTTCTCTTTATTTAAATGTTATGCAAAATAAAAATACATAGATGGCTTCAATTTTACCTTTGACAGAACATTTCTTGAAGGATAAAGCCATTATACATGTAAAAAGATGAATTCTAAAATATCAATTTTGGGAAACTTATGGAAATTAACCATCTATATCTTAAATGATGATCAAAATAGCTGACCTTTAGGATTCAATCAGATACTCACTTAGTATCCCTCTGTAAAATAATCTGCTGTGCCGCAAACAAGAAATTTGAAAAAGTGCACCAGCGATTACTCATTTTCAAATTTTTGATAGAAAAGGTGTGTCTTGAAATTTTTTTTTGCTTAAAACAGAAACAATTTGTTCTCTTTGTTCAATTTGGTACTTTGTTCTCTTTGCTCAATTTGGTACTTTGGTTTGTAAAATAATTCTATCTATCCAAGGCAATTGAATTAAAAACAGCAAAAAAGAGTGGAATTTCCGATGCATTTTGTAGAAGTACATGGATTTTCATCGGAATTTCCAACCACCACTGGAAAAGTAAAATTATTTCTGAGGCTAGAAAAAATTTGAAAATGCACGTTGTCTGACAGGTAGCCTGGGAATCCAAGCTCATAATCTTAGAAAAAAACAAAAAATACCTCACCTCACAAAGTTCTACCGGGTGTCCCAGAAAAAAGTTCTGCTCTTTGAAGTGAATTTTCTCGAGTTCTATGAACTTTTAAATAATGAAACTTTTTGCATTGGAAAGAGGAAGGATAAACTTAAATTTTGATTTTGATTTTGATTTTCATTTATTAAATTAAGTCAATTTGATCAAAAGTTATAGCCTAAATGCTAAAACATCAAAAAAAGACGAAAATTCAAATTGACTGTCCTTCGTATATGTCTCCCCCGTAGAGTCGAAACAATAAAAATTAAAAATTGAATAACTCGGCCAAAAAAAAAGATTTTTTATTCGTTCTTTTTGCAATCACTTTTTTTTCATCGTAGCTATCTTTTCTAAAAAAAATGGTAAAATTAAATCCCAAAGCTGACGTCCCCTTTTAAAATACAACTACGCAGCTCCGCTCACAGCTCTACTCTACCATTTCTGTTTTGATTTAAAATTGTATTTTAATGACCAGCCAGGTCTTTTATTTGCGTGTTAGCCTTTACTGATGCAAGTTACCCGATCTCACGGTAATCAACTTACCATAAAAACTCTTTCACAAGCTCTAAAGACTTTTAAAACTACTAAAAACCACATCAAAACATCAGCCACATATATTTAGACTTCCAGTGGACAGCCATTTTGTTTCTAAATGAATCTATGTTTTCATTTTCATTTGTTTTCCTTTTTTCTGCTTAGTCAGCTTTTTCCATAAATTATGCGCACACATTGAAATTATTAAAATGCGCGCGAAAGTACTGCTAAGTAATACGCTGAAAACTGGCCAATCAGACCGAACCTGCTGGCGAGTTACCTGCGCCAAGCGTTAAACAAGCAGCAAAAATATCATAAAACTAGACTGTGAACAAAGTTTAACGCTTGGATTCCCAGGCTATCTGACGGGGGGAACAAAAATCTTCTGGAATGGCCCTTTACAGTCAGGAACAATGTCTTAGTTAGGACAATGGCCAATGGCATCTCTGTTGCAAAAAAATGCATAAAAATCGACTTTCGTCTTTTTTTGTCATCTTACGAACACTTTTTTCAGAACCACAAGTGAAAAGAAAAGCAAAAAGCTGACCCAATATGCTGCTAAAAAATGATTGGCAGGTCTAAAAAATGATTGACAGGTCTAAAAATGATTGACAGGTGCGAGTTTGCTCGCGCGGGTTAGAAATTCCCGTAAGCAATCTTGTTATTTATCAGAATGTCGGCAAACACTTGGTCTACCATTATGAAAATTCCCGATTTTACAAATAAAGGACTGTCTACTTTATAAAACTTCGGGTTTTTGTAACATGTAGACTAGGCTTTAGGCAGTTAGTCACACTAGCGTCCCGCCAAAATGAGTATCAAAGATTAATGCTGCGAAGGCACTATATCGTTTACTTGACTCTCAAGCAAAAAAATGTGCCGCAAAACTTCTAAAGGGATTCATGAAAAATAACCCGGCACTTTTTAATGAAATTAACATTTTCAAAAACTTTGAGAAATTGCCTAAAATTTGAGCCATAGATGAAAAAATTTGAGCCAAGCAAACCTTGAAAACTAATTTGAAGATCAACTTCCCAAGAAAAAGATCTACGGGGGAGGCGGAACCCACCTAGATCCGCGCACCACCGGATAGGCTATTTCCCGGAAATTTTGCTGGACCTAATACAATGACCCATTTACAAGTGCGGAATTATTTTACTTTAGCGTATAAACAAGGCTTTAAAAATCGAAGCGCTGTCTCAGGAATTGAATGACAAAATTTGGTTGGTTGATATTTGGCTGCTGCACGTTCGCTATCTGTCATTTTGTCTCATTTTAAGTTTTCAAGTTTTAATTGATGGTCTTGGGATCTTGAACTTGATTCAGGTAACTCTCATCCTTGTTGTTGCAAATACATCCTATAGATGACTGATGTTGTTTTTTCTGAAAGCTTGATTTCCTAGTGTGGCTAAACGACCCACGGCATGGCCCGAACATGTTCGGGCCTGTTCGGACCATGCTCAGGCCACATAAAAGTATTATTGAATCGGCCCGAACATTTTGTTCGGACCATGTTAGGAATAGTAGAATTTAATTTAATTTACCTTTCCTGGTTTATCATCATCCATTGTTAAATATTTTCAATAGACAAATTCAAAGTTCCAAATACCAGTTTGATTCACAAAGTTGTATAACAGTACAAAAAACGATCCAGAAAAATTCTGCTTCGAATACGGGATAAAGAATAAGAAGAAGACCATATTATGTAAGATTCAAATCATTCTTTTTAATAATTTTCCTAACTTAATTGGAAATAGATGATTAACTTTTATATTTGAACAATATATATTTGAATAAAGATGAAGATTTTTAAATTTGTTTGCTAAAATAAGGAATTTAAAATATAAATATTGGGTCCTGAAATTACACGCGCGATCGTAGCAAGTTTTCGAAAATCTGGCCCGAACATGGCCCGAAATTGCGCGGGCCATTTTTAAACAGTATTAATCAAGAGGCCCGAACATGTTCGGGCCATGCCGTGGGTCGTGTGGCTAACTGTTAGGCAGGCTAGCTCTAAAGCTCTAAAACAGCATCTAATAACATGAAAACCAGAATATGATTCTTTAATGGGAATCAAAACTATGTGTACTTACAAACATCAATATGTCTGATCTAACAAAATTTATAACGGCACTGTCATCATTGACAATAAAACAAACAATATTCTGTCAAGAGCCTTGTAAACATTCCAACAACTTCCATTGAAATGATATATCACAGCTAGGTCTACCATTTTTAGCGTGGTTTGAGGATGAGCCGAGAATGCTCGCAGAACGCCTGCGAACACCCGCGCGGGTGAAAAACTTCAATCTGTCAATCATTTTCTCTAGCGAAGAGTACGCAAAGCGATTCTAGCTTTACGATAGTGCCGCGGATCATCAGTGGAATAGGATAGTATTCAATTATCATTATTATACCTTTACTTTCATTCCTAGAACTTTTGCAAAAAAAAGGAAAAATAGAAAAGTTGTATTTTTTACTGCTTCATTCACATACCGTGAGTGGTCCTAAATCTGACAGCCCTGCCTAAATCCGACGTGGTCTTTCAAAGATACGAACTAAAATAAAAACAAACCTTTTGCTGTGACGCAACGAAAATACCAAAGTGTCAACTAAACTGAGAAATTTGATACAGTAAACCAGTTGAACCAAATAATTAGCAATAATTGCTTCTTATACGAAACATGATTTTTTATTGCAATATGTCCAACGTCATAAATGACAACAAAAGGTAACTACTTTTACAACTCACACTTTTTAATACATTATTGACATCTTAACATTATAGCCATCTATTGTTAGATGTTTTGAATTTGTTTTGAGATTAACTTGGAGAGGGAGTGTTTGTAAACATAGAATTCTTTTCATAACTGTTATTTGGGGGGTCGGAATAAGGCAGGGCTGTCGCTCACGGTACTGAATTTGAAAGATCTTCTATGTGGCGTTTTTTCCCAATCTGGAAAGTAAGGCATGTACGCCGGATATCTCCGGTGCAGACTTTGGATTTCATAGGCTTACACAAAAGCTACGCCAAGAAATCTCTGGCGTAAATATTCCCTTCTTTCCAGACAGGGTTTTTTCGCAAACTTCAAAAAACTGATTTTTGTCCCGCTTTTGCAGGACTTTAGCTTAAGTGCTTGCGTGCAGCAGCATAGGGTACAAAGTCCAAATATGTGTTTCCCGTAATTTTTGTGTGAACAGTTTATAGGTCTATACTGTTAGGGGCTTGAGTTTTCAAATTAAGATATTTCTTGATTCCTTCAATCAAATATTTGAAAATTGGTTTATGGTTAGAGGACCCTGCCGATGCACCGGACTTAACGAACACCGGACACGCGAAGGTCCGGTGTAAAATGAGAATTTTTTTACCACCGGACAATCTCTACACCGGACTTAAGGATGGTGGATGTCCAGTGTCGGAGAAGGATATTTTTTTCCACCGGACAATCAAAACACACCGGACATGACCAGGTGTTTCTTAATTTTTTGTTTCGTAAATGTCCGGCGTCCAAAATTCCCTGTATGCAACACCGGACTGACACTAGACTTATTGCGTCCGGTGTAGCGAAAGGATACTTCATAGATGTCAACTCTCCCGCATTGAGCGGGAGACTCCCGCATGTCAACGATTTCTCCCGCGTGAAGAAAATTCTGCCAAATCTCCCGCATTTTTGGGATTTTCTGCCGCATCTCCCGCATTTCCAAAAGATTTCTGATTTTGGAAAAACCAAATGGCAAGATTTCTGGATTTTGAAAGATCGGAACGAAAAATTCCCCAATTTCCTGAAAAAAATTTCCAATAAAATCGGATTTTACGAGAAAATTTCCCCGATTTCCCGATTTTCCGATTTTGAAAAATCGGATTATTATCGGGGAAAATTTTTCCGACTTGGAGCTCTCCCACATTTTTGTGAGGCAAAGTTGACAGCTATGATACTTTTTGCCACCGGACAAATACACCGGACAGTCCGGTGCGTCGACAGGGCCCTATCTACCAGACCCCCGCGCTCGATAGGATCGATCATCGGAACGGCTCGATGACGGATCGATATGTGATCGATGGATTACTTATCGATCCGGATAGGAGATCGATAGAGGATCGATACTCAAGATTTTTTTAAGCTTATGATTAGTTATCGATCTATCATCGATCTATCATCGATCTATCATCGATCTTTTATCGATCTTATCGACCCTATCGACTCTTTCTAAAAATCGAGCTCTAATATTAATCGATCTTCCTCGCTATCGATTACCTATCGACACCTATCGATTACCTATCGATTACCTATCGACACCTCCCAATCAAAATATCGACCGTTTTTTTATATTGATTAATCGATCCATATCGATCTAATGGCGTCAAACCGGATTTACTTATCGGTACTTATCTGGCACCCGATGTAGAAATTTTCTTTCGACACGCTAAGAAAGCTCTGGGCGGGAAAAGGTCGGGGAAACTTTCAACATTAGAGCCTGAAAAATTAAATAAGCTTATTCGAGGATTTACGGGCTCGATGTATGATCGATACATGATCGATACATGATAGATGTATAATCGATTTATAATCGATTTATAATCGATTAACGATCGATGACGAATCGATTAACGATCGATGACGAATCGATTAACGATCGATGACGAATCGATTAATGATCGATGACGAATCGATTAACGATCGATGACGAATCGATTAACGATCGATGACGAATCGATATACTCGATTGATATACTAGCTCGATAAATGGATCAACGAAGGATCGATACTCAAGACTTTCTAATGGCTGAATCTTCCATCGATCTCCTATCCGGATCGATAAGTAATCCATCGATCACATATCCATCCGTCATCGAGCCGTTCCGATGATTGATCCTATCGAGCGCGGGGGTCTGGTATCTACTATGGTTAGAAATTGCGCATTTTTCTTGATTTTGAGTTATAGGTAAAAATAGGAAAAATGGCCTAGTAAGGACATTTTTTATTTCCTAGTTAGTACATATGTCCAAATTAAGACATACTGTCCTAAGTAAGACATTATTCCTGACTGCTTTATAGCTTTCTTTTTTGGTCTTCAGCAAAGAATTCAGGAATAACCAGATAAATTCCTTCCATGGTCCTTCTGTCCTATGAGACCACCAAAAGAAATTAAGAAATAGCACATTCTAAAGAAGATAGGATCATTTAAAACAAAACAAACTGTACCATACTTTTTTAGTTGTACCAAACTCTAAAATAATTTTAGAAACTTTGAAAAATCTTTTTTCTAAAAATTCTGAGTCTGGATACCCAGACTGAAAATTACACACCTGTATATCTTTACTTTGACAAACAAGTAGCCAGCAAAATTTGGAGGTATATGGAGGTTCTGCTAAGGAGTATGGAAGGAATCTTTTTGTTAAATTTCATTTTTTTATCCTTTTTTCAGGTCATTTTTGCTGCCATTTTGCCATCAAAAGTGAAAGTGTCTCGGCTTTGCGTCCGCAAAAGTAAGGTCAGGGCGGAGGGCGTTAAAACGCTAAAACTTACCGTCGTTTTGTGGTAAAAGATTCCCGCCCATTTCCGCACTTAGATTCTTATCACTTTTGAAGAATCTTTCCGCTATTTTCCCCGGGATTACTGGTACGAGATTTAAAGGTTTGTTTTTAAAGGTACGGAAAATCTTGTGTATAATAAGTATACTCAAATTTCCGAAGCTTACGCTTACGGTACTTACTTGCCTGTACGTACCCAGACGACCACGGCTTTTTTCTCGACACCTTTCCGTCTGTAACTTTTTACAATTATCCCCCAGAGATCCTTGGGGAAATAAAAATTCTTGGCTTTAAGCCAAAGAACCGTAGCTTTTGACTGCAGCAAAAACTAAAATTTGTCACCACGAAGGAGTGTTTTTGTAAACAAAGCCCAAAAAACAAGTGATAGACCAACAGAGTGATAAAAAAAATCGCGTGTTGGGATAGAGATAGGCTAGGTACTTACATTTAACAATCCAAACGTTCCCTTTACAATCAAAAGTGTCAAATTCACAAAAATTCGGATTACTGCGGTAAAACTACTTTTTTGGAATTTTAGCGCTAATGGTTGTTAAGATAATTTCGAATTGTTTCAGCATTTAGGTAAGTACGGTATTTTTTAAGGAATTTTATAAAAAACGACTGTAGTGATGGTAGGTACGGGTATGTGCCACCCTCCTTTTTAGTCCCGCTAAGGGTCAGAGATTCGAAAGCCAGGTGGCACCCCTGTCATCCTGTAAACCTCGTACCCCTCCCCGGGCGTATGAAAACGATGTATTGAGTCTTTGAAAGGGTCCCAAAATTACGAACTATAAAAAATCTACTCCCTTCAAAGGATCACGTCAAACGTCACCACGAGTAAGGTCTTTCTCGACCCTTGAAATCTACCAATCATTTTTTCCTTGATAAAAAGAATGCAGATCTAAGAAGGAAGGTTTGTTTTGGAGCTATTATAGCGAGTTGCAGTATAGCTTTACTTTCAATTCAAGGCACAAATTGTACGTTGCTTTTTAATGAAAACGTCTTTTCCGGTAATCATACCGGAAATGGGAAAAGGAAACATGATAATCAATTTATTGTTAAAGGGTGTAATTTCTGACACACAATCATATATTTCTGTGTTATAGTAGAAAAATGGTAATTTAATTAAGTAAAACTAGCCGGTACCCGGCGTCGCACGCCGGTTAAGCTGTAGCTGAACGCACTAAAAGTCCTTTGGATGTTGAAGCTGGCTTAAACGATCAAATTAATAAAAATATATCTTCAAAGTTTGACACTAACCTTCCCCCGGAGATCTTTTTCTCGCTTCGCTCGCATTAATTACGCCGTCCAGCTTTCGACAATTTGAGAAAATGTCATGGTAAAGAGGAGTGCATTGTAGAAATGACAATTCTTTAGGAAAAAGCGGGAAAGCCACAAAGAATAGTGCAACTTTGTTTTTATCAGATTTAAAAAGATAAATAATAAGCGGCAAGTACAAAACGCCTACTACCTACTACTTAATACTTACTACCTACTACTTACTACTTACTACCTACTCAGTTTGTATACTTTACAGACCAGAACTCTCCTTCGCTTGTTCAAAATCTCTATTCTAAAAAAAATTGGTTTTGTAATATCTGAATGCTAACACACAAGTCTTTATTGCTTTATATTTACTTGAAAAAAGTGTTATCTAAAAGAATATTTAGCATATTTACGTAGTGAGTAAATATTCTCTTCGCCTCATATAAGTATACAAAAGGCCATTATCTTGATTTTTTCTTTTTCCTAAACCTACTCTCTCTTATGACTCTTATTATAAGAACTTTCCTTTTTCCTTAACATACTCCTTCTTATGACTCTTATTATAAGACGATAAGAATACACGTAAATGTCTAAAAAAGGCTCTGTAATATAAATAGGGGGTCAATCTATCTATATCCTATTGTATGATCTGCATCATATCAAATGTTGCCAAAATATTTCTTGGAATTGGTTTGCGAAGCTTTTAATATTCATTAACTGTGTCAATATTTTTATCAAAAATTTCATTTCGTCAATACTTTGACATGGTCAAATTGACACCTCTAAAACAGCTCTTTGTAGTATTTTCCTACCGAAAATTTCTACCTTGCGATATTGAAAACATCTTATTGAGCACAATAAGAATTTTTTTTCTACATAAAATGAAGTCTACAAAGGTCATATTTAACGACCCTGTCAATAGTTTGGTTCAAAAGGGTCATTTTGTCAATAAATGTCAAAGACATGTCAAAGGATTTTCAGCTAGTACCCAGTGAAACATAGGGCTCTACTTACTTAAAGTGTTTTAACTTTTTAGATTGGTCGATTCTTATAAATAAAACTGACATGAATAAATAAGTGTGCGAAGGAAATATTTTTCTCTTCTACGAAGAAATGCGTCTGTAAACTTTATAGAAAAAGCGCGGGAAAAAGTCATAAACAAAATAAAAGAGAAAAAATATTTTGAAGTCTTCAAAGAAGAAGTTTTAACTTTTTTACCACCAAAGTTTCAGATTTTGCTAATTTTAACATGCTGAATATTTTAAAGGTAATTTCGAGCCGTTTTGAGCTATTTTACAGTAGGTAGTAAGTAGTAGGTAGTAAGTATTAAGTAGTAGGTAGTAGGCGTTTTGTACTTGCCGAAATAGTCAATTCTAAATTGCATTTTTTAAACCCTTGTCATAACTTTTCGAATTTAAACATGTAAAATGACGTACACAGTTTTTAACAGTATCAACCACTTGAATGTTTTTATATCTTTATATGAAGAAAGAGATGGACTAATTTCTTCTCTTGCTTGTTATCGCCCTTTGAATGCTGTTATTGTTCGACTAACTTTTTAAATTTATGTTCTGATTTTTGAAATGTTCTTTTCTATAAAAGAAACTTGTTTTGTTTTGACAAGAATTCGAATGTCATTAATAAATACGATCGTTAAATACATTCGAAAACATTTCAAACAAAAGAAAAGAGAAAAACAGGATCAGGCAAAGCTGTGCAGAAAATAAAATTACTAAATGTAGATGGGCCTTAAATTTCAAAACAAAGGCTGAATAAAGTCTAAACCAGGCTCTATCCGATCTGTCAATCAAAACGAACTTATCGAGAACAAAACATTGCTTGCGAAATCTTTTGCAAATGGCGCGAATCCAATAGAACAAATTTGTGGAGCAAGAGACTAAAAGTCATAATTCTAAAACACAAACAAAGCAAAAACGAAAGTGGTGACACACAGACACACAAAGCACCGCTATTAATATATAGAAGAAGAAGAAATTCACCAGCTAGTTTAATTTACAATTCTTGGCCTGTTACCAACAAAACACAAAAAGCTGGTCCGAGATTCACTACAAATAGTTAAATCAGTTCCAAAAGACCAAAGAGTAATTTACAAAATCAGAAATCAGCTATTTACAATACTGTATTCATATCAGGAGGTCAAAGAGTAAATAATAGTTTACGATAAAAGACAAGAGAACAAAAAATAAAAATGTTAAGAAAAATATTAATGGGTTCAGTAAATTCATGAATATAATTTATTTCTTCTTGTTTTTCTTTTGTCTTGGTTTGTTTTTCTTTGTTTTGGAATCGACAATTTGTTGTGATGTACGTTTGATGGCGTTTCGTGATAGATAATCATCATCGTCCCCACTATCATCGTCTTCTATAAAAAGTATAGACAGAAAAAGTGTCGATATTATGGTGTTGAATGTACCATGTGATGGCCTAAATTCTTCCAAGGCTTAGACCATGTTCACGTTACGGTTCCGTATCGTTCCGAAATGAAACGATTCCGAAACAAGTGTGAACGTCAAAATTCGAAACGTGAAAAAAGAAGACGTTACAAGGCAAAATAAATTGAAACGGTTTCGCTCCAGTATTTTCATCGGAACGGAACTGCTCCGTTTTCTTACTTCGACGCGTTCCGAAACCAATATGAACACACTCGATCCGTAACGAAAACCATACCGGGGAGATACGAAACCGTAACGTCTGAGCATGGTCTTACAATTCGACAAAAAGTATCAACTAGACGGATTTCTGCCTATCAATGGAAAAATTGCAACACTGGGTGACAAAAATAATAGTTTTTACTGTCCGTGTTGTCAGTGATTTAAAGAATTATTTTGGTAATTCAGCCTTGAGGCTAAACACATCACTCCATTACCATAGGTAATTGGGTTCGAAACTATCAAGGCTGAATGACGTCAAATTTGTGCATTTACGAGTACGTCAATGCAATGATTTTAAATATTTGATGTCTTTCAGACCTGGTAAATTCAAAACAATACCGTGTTTAATGGTGCTTGAGTATCTAATTGATTGGAAATATGTCAAGTACAAAGTTTCATTTCACTAGGACGTCATTGTAATCAGAAAACTAACCGAGACAAGGACTGGTTGGTTGTTGGAGAGCTAATTTTAGGAGCTTAGTTAAGTTAAGACTGTTTGGACATTAAAATTTCAGCCCCTAATTTTAATATGGACAGTAATTGATCAATTGTATGTCAAACAGAGAAACTGAAAAAAGAAAAAGTAAATCAACAGAGAAACAAAAATCAAAAGAAAGTGTAAACTCAGAATGTGTTCAAGACATGCACAACTCCAATGACTTCATGGAACTACAAATAACTTCTTTACATAAAACGTCACTTGTAACCAATAAGCTGTTGTAAAAATGACGTAATGCCAAAACAAAATGACGTAATGCAAAATACAAACCTTCAAATCCGGTTATTCGTTCGTTGACCGTGGGTAATTTAACACGTGTATTGTATGCTGGTAATTTAGATTCCAACGTTGTACGGAAATCTGTATCTTCCATTTCTTTAACAATGTCTTGAATGTCTTTACCACCGAGCTCGTCCATCAACTTTAACAATTTCTGTTCACTGATGCCTGTAGAAAACCAAAGAAAACATACCTTAGGTGGATAAATTTTAGCGGGGATTAAATTTGGCGAATTTGGCGAATTTTGGCAAAATTCGCCAAATTAAATCCTCGCCAAAATTTCCAAATTCGGCAATTCGCCGAATTAAATCCCCGCCAAATTTAACAAAAAGGGAATTATGTGAAAAATCACAACTTTTTAGTATATTTTTGAGCAATTTTCACACATTTCATTCTGACAAAACTTCCAATTTGTCAAATTAAATCCCCGCCAAATTTTACGAAATTGATCTATCACCAAATTAAATCCCGCCAAAAATCGTATTTTGGCCATTCGCCAAATTAAATCCACGCCAAAATTTATCCACTTAAGGTAATTAGAATCATTAGGGATCAGAATCATTGCGTATTCTCACAAAACCACCGTCACTGTATGTTAGATTATTAAAGAACGCCATGATCAGAGTCTTCAATCAATCTTACTTTGAGCTGTGTTAGAGAAACATTACAAGGGTCAAATTTCATGCAAGCCGCAAAACATTTATAAAAAGATTTCGCGAAACAACAAAGCCACTTCAAGACAATAATTTTGAGCATCATCATTGGATTTTGAAGTTGTAAACAATAGAATTTGAAACTTCAAACACAAGAGATTTTCCAACCCTTTTGATATTCATATCCTTATTGGCTAGAAAACTCTCACAGGATCACTGAGACAGGGTGTTTAGATTAACATGTTGATTGAAAAAAAATTGGTTACCGAGAAGATCAAGAATATATTCTTCCGTAGATGGATTGACATGTGTTTGTGGTACTTGACCCTTTGGTGGTTTCAGATGTTGTAGTTTATCAGCTAAATGTTCAACACCAGCTTTGATATCAACCAAGATGCGACTGGTTGATTCTTGACGTGTTTTAGATTCACGACACCTAAAGAATTATCAACAGATTATGAAAAAAGTAGTCGTTTTAGCGGGAAAATGCATCTTGCCAAGGTAAATGTCTTAATTTTTCATCTTCATACGTATTATAATACCATTCAGAAAATACCTTTTGAAGGGACTTGAAAAAAACAACTAAAATGTAAAGTCAACTTTCTTATTGACATTTACTCAGACCAAGTAAAATATAGTCTACACAATAGACAGCTCTAGACTTTTAAGCCTTACTCTCGAAGAGTAGGAGTTTAACGCTCGAAACAGAGGGAGGTATGACGTAGCCTCAGTAAAATACGTATAGAATGTACTCACTTTTGTTCACTCGCTTTCAATTTATCTTCGTATTCTTCCAAAAGGCGTTGACCGCTGAAAAATAGAAAATAATTTATAAGTCTGTTACGTTTAATGCTCTTTTGAGTAGAACGATTTTTGAACAAGGGAACTCAAAAACGTAATAGCAAGTCGTTTTTCGTTTGAACCAGCAGGGATGGGGGAAAGCTCACTTCGCTTACACAAGATTTAAATGGGTTTAACCACGCAAAAATCTAGCACTTAAAAAGTATGCCAATCCTATTATCTTATTAATGGTTCAACACCAGTGGTCAGGACCGAAAAAAAAATTATATACCTTGACATTTTAGCTTCACCCGAATATTTCATGGATTCGAATTCCTTTTGTAATTTTTCCTTGTCCTCCTTCAATCGAACTAAGGTCTTCTCGTTGGTCACTTTCAATTGTTCCAAATGTTTCTGTGTATCGCCTTGCGATAAAAAGCGTTGCACGACTTCCTAAATGTGATAGTAAAATAAAATTTGTTATATCAAGTAATAATAACTGTCGCTTGCAAAATGGTAATGAAAGAGTGGTAATGAAATCACACGGGAGATTCATTTTCAGTGAAGGTATCCAAAACATAGGTTTCGAAGTGAACTTGTGGAAAATGTTAGATATGTTTGCATTATGGACAAAAACAAAAGTCATTAAGTTGAGCATTATTTTGATTTGGTTTGTTTTAGATACAAACTAAAAATGCACTGAAAAAAATTTCCATAAAACCCTCAGCTTCTTCTAAGCTGACGCAGTGTAGAGATCTAGAGAAGCACGGCGACATTTTTCAACCCAATTGAGTCAGATTTAATTTAAAAAATGAGAATAAAAAAGAACGAACGAACGAACGAACGAACGAACGAACGAACGAACGAACGAACGAACGAACGAACGAACGAACGAACGAACGAACGAACGAACGAACGAACGAACGAACGAACGAACGAACGAACGAACGAACGAACGAACGAACGAACGAACGAACGAACGAACGAACGAACGAACGAACGAACGAACGAACGAACGAACGAACGAACGAACGAACGAACGAACGAACGAACGAACGAACGAACGAACGAACGAACGAACGAACGAACGAACGAACGAACGAACGAACGAACGAACGAACGAACGAACGAACGAACGAACGAACGAACGAACGAACGAACGAACGAACGAACGAACGAACGAACGAACGAACGAACGAACGAACGAACGAACGAACGAACGAACGAACGAACGAACGAACGAACGAACGAACGAACGAACGAACGATGAGATTCCTTTCACACTGATACTCTTGGAGTTATTATAAGCGGGGTCGAGCCAGGAATGAATCATGTCAAAATGTCTGTAAACTCTATGTCTCCTTGATATTGAAAGATGTATAAATTACCTGGATATCAGAAACACCAGTAGCATCTTTAATTTTGGACATGGCTTCTTCGTAAGTATTGATTTTTCGTTCTTGTTCTTCACCAGAGATTTGTGTCTTTTGATCTGAAAATTTAAAGAAAGTCTACATTTCTATTCATAATATCTATCACCCCTAAGGTCAAAATACAAGACGATTGGGTCCAAGTTCACCAAGGTTGAATGAATTGTTTGTGTCTTTGAGCGCATAACGTATTTTTAGAAGTTTTTAAACACCATTCGACCTCGATACACTGACATGTAGCTTTTGATTCAAAGTTTGAAAGGTGTTTTGTAAATCACTATAGGAATAGAAGTCTAAATGATTGTTCAATCAAAACATACTACAAAAACTAGGGGGTTAGTTAAAAGTAAATATATTAGTTCATAGATTTGAGTTATTAGTCACTGTGCAATTTACCAGTTTGTTTTGTCCGACTTAAAATTAGGATTCTCGGTTGACAAGAATCTGTTTTATTTTAATATTTATATTGGAATTTCTCGTATGCAGTAGGAGAAGATAATAAAAAATGATGTCCATTATTGGGGTCCTAGATATTTAAATATTGTGGCGGTAGGGGCAGAAATAGAGGTTAAAATTCCCAAAACTCCCTTACCATGGCTGAGTTCATCTTGTTGCAGGGAAGCTCTTTGTAACTATGACAGAGAAGAACAGATTATTTTCAAATGAAAAATTAACTATTAGTACGATAAAGAAATAAAGTATATGATATGCAGTGAGATTTAACACCCCGCCCAGAAAGTTCAAATGATGAAATAATTAATCACAATTGGAAAAATCAGAAATGCAGATTGTGAATGTATTTCAAATAAAAGCCCTATAAACATTAAAGGTAATTTCCAAGCAATTTACGTTCTCAAGATTTAGTACAAAAAGTGGTTGAATGTCCATTTCTACGTGAGAATCCATATAAAAACTTACCCGTTTCTCAACCTTTTCAGCGTGTTCTTTCTTTTCTTCAGCCTGTTTCTTATATTCCATTAATTGTACTTCTCTTTCACGTTTAGCTTCATATACAGACTGTTCTAATTTACTTAATTCTGCTCGAGCAGTATCACGTGCTATTTGTGCATCGTTGTACATGACTTTGAGGTCTGATAATTCGTCGTTTTGTTGCTTGATACCTTGCTCAAGTGAATCAAGTTGTTTGGGCCATGATCGACGTTCCTAGAATTTTGAAAAACAAAAATGTAAAGTTTCTGGTATTATGGAGGAGAGAATGTGAACTTTTTGATACACGCTTTTTTATGTAAGAACAATTTTATAAGAACAAAAGACTGAAATCTTAAACCAAATTTAGAACATCGTAGAACATTTTTAAGCTTGAAAAACTTAAAACAATTAAGAACAACCCAGCCTGAGCCAAAATTTTTAGTTCTTATAAAAAAGCGTGTATTACGGAGGAGAAAATCCTCAACGGCCAAAACTCCGTCGGGATGAAAACAACCCTGTTGATAATAAGATCAAACTAAAGACTTCTTCGAAGTGTTTGAAGCTCGCACATTTTGAGATAAATTTAATCTTGAAGAAAAAAGATTCCATTCATAGTAATCCAACAGACGAAAGAAGGTTGTCTCAACATCCATTTAACGTTAAATGAACGATATGGATGTGCAAATAACGTTGCTTTTATGTGTTGTGTCAGATTGGAATAGTAAAGTCTGGTAAAAATAATTTGAGCAAAAATCAAAGCATAAAATTTAAAAAAAATCCGAAACTGATGAAAAATTGAAAAGAAAAAGTGAAGATTCTTTCTACCCCATCGATGAGCCTACTTTAAAAATCTTAATTTCCGTAGAGCGATAACAATCCTACCTCTTTTTGGTGTTCCAGGATTTGATCGTATGTTGATTTGATTTTCTTGGCCTCGTTCAACTTTAAATTCATTTTGTCCAAGCGGTTTTCAAGAATACGCAATTGCTGCAAATGAAAATATAAGTTTTATGATGGAGAAAGGAAAAATTTGTTTCACAAAGCAATAAATTTTTCATATTTTTTATTCAAGTTGCTTTTTTTCAGTCTATGACAAAAAAACGTCAAATTAGGCTCCAGAAAAAAACGCTATTTGTGAAAAAATATATTCCATAGCGCTGTCCAGACACTGCTGATCTTGTCCACACGATACACTGATACCATGATGCAAAGTGATGACAGTTAAACTTAGTTCTTATCCATCGTGATCGTTGAACAGAATGAGTGTCCCCAGGCAACACGATATCTAGTATATTACATACACTTTTGTACTCCTTCACAGAAAGGAAGAAGAGTGACAATAATACCACCGTGACAGGATATTTGCCCCAAGTAAAACTGTCCCCCACCCCAAATTTTTAATGTTAGAAAAGTGCCTCCCCCCTCCTTGCAAAATTAAACTTAAAGTTTGCAACGAATTGAAAAAGTCAAAGTATTGTGAGGCAAAGAAAGCTGTAAACTCAAATGGAGACACAGCTTGTTTGCACACTGGACAGTTGTTTTGCCAATTTCTCAAGCAAAAAAAACAGGTAAGTTACAGCTGATAAACTTACTCTCGATTCATCAGAATCACCAGTATCTGCCAGTGAAATAGTTTCCGAATCTTTCGTCATTTGATCGAATTCTGTTTGTAAAGCGGATAATTTCTTTTCTTTCATTTTAAATTGGTGTCGCATGGCATTCAAACGTTTCTTAGATTCACAAACTTGTTGGTCAAGCTTTGCAATGGCTTCCTATAAAAAAATGTTAAAATAACAGCAATTTTGTAAGATAAGGAATATGTTTTCTCTGACAATTTTACCTAATAAAACTGAATCAAACGGTATTTGCCTGCTTTACAACAGCAGATCTGATTTCAAATACATTAAAGCTTTCAAAATAAATCAATGCAGCTGTGTCCCAGAAAAGATTTCATGAGTTTTGGCCCTCTACCACAATACTTCTAGTTACATCGAGATAGACTTTGATATCAACAGTTTGATAATCAAATTAAATTTGTATGCCTGAACTGGCCTGAAACTGATTTCAAGATCAAAATTTATGATATGCACCACTGGAGAGTCTTCTGAAAACTTTTAAAATTTTCCACTCAATACGTCACTTAAATTAAACAATAGAAAAAGTGACGTATTGGGTGGAACAAAAACAGAAAAGTTGCATGATATTGTCAAGTCATTGCAGTGGTGTATATCATGAATACATACCTTGCCAGACATTCCTCGCATAGCACAATGTCGGATGGGATCACGTTCCTGGAAAGCTTCATCAATCACTTTCTCATCTCCCTAAAAATAATTATTTTTTGAGTATACTGTATACAAAAAAGTGCATTCTTTTTTAAACACATTCTAGGCTGGAAAAAATGGTGTGGACCATTGGTGTGGCGTGGATTATAGGTAAGTGTATGGTTGAAGCAAGAGAAAAACAAAGTGGCAAATTTGGAAAAGATTGTGGGCAGTCTCAAAGTGGTAGCTTCAGATGAGAGAAATCTCTGGTGTTTGCGTGTAAGGGGAAAGTAATGACATTTTACAAACAAATAAGATGCAAACAAGCTTAACACTCACAGCTTTTTTCTTTGCCAAAGCAAGACGAAGTTCTTTATTTTTGGATCGTAATTTTTGTACAGCATCTTTGTTCATTTGCATTGTCCATTGTGAATTCTCATAGTATGCTTTTCTGTCCCCATCTGAAATTCAAAATAAAAGGCTTTAAACCCATCTTTTTATTCTTTTCATCATGTTCTGAATTATATTGACAGTATTTTCAGCCTTAACAAAAGTTAGCCTGTTCGATTGATGTATGTAGGTATGATAGGTGTATTTAGATGATTCATACTACTCTATGAAAATTGTCAAAAGACAAAAAATAATAGAACTGCTTGAATATAATGGCATTTTATGATAAACTTATGAAATATCTAACTGGCTTAATAAGATCAAGGATATGCTTTAGGACACAAACTCATAGTAACGAAGGCAATATTAAATGTTTTGGTGGATATGATTACAGTATAATAAATTTAAAAACATGTGAACCAGCTTACCAAGTAGAGCAATTTTCCGTCTGTATTCTTCAATTTCTTCTGTAACTGTAATTCCTATTATTTCCCCCATTTTCTTAGTATTTTATTTATTTGTTCTACTTAAAATTGTATAAATCAAGAAAATAGTCAATGTAGTACTTTTAAATTAAAAACAAAAAAGACAAATAAATGAACCTTGAAATGAGCTATCTGCTCTTATCATCACTTTAATTGATTTCCAAAGTTATTTAGTTAGTTTAAATTGGAAGCAAATCAAAATGTATTAGCCCATTAAAATCAAGCTAGTCAATATAAATTTCACATTTCTCAGTATTTGAATGAAAATGGAGCGGAATTTGGTTAGCAATTGATTGGAATGAAAGTCAGTCATAATTCAAAAATAATTAGGTCCAACTTACCTTCCAACTCATACCTTCAAATGTCTGAAAAATGTGCAGGCATTTTCAGCCTGAAAATGAGGACTAGAATTATAGAGAGTGGTACCACTGAAAAATTTGACCCTTTTTTAAAGCCTAAAACAGTTATTTATATGCCATGGGGAATTTTACCTCTGCAGCGCTTTGATTACAAAGATAGGTAGGTTCAGCAATTTTAACTTCTGCTTTATATAACGTTTTTATTGTTTTTGGTAATGCAATGTCTTCTATTTCAAAAAAATGGCTTTTCATTTCTTCCTGGAAATGTTAGCAAGCCATTACAAAAAGAATTTGATAAAAGTCTGCAGTCAAAATGAAGATATTTGGAATATCTTGACTCAATACAAAAGCTTGAATTTTCAATTTTTGCAGCATATTTTGGTGCCGCGGGTTGTTGAATTTTCCACTTAAGTTTACAACCTTTATTGTCAAAACAGCCCCTTTTTCCCGGGGTACAAAAATTGCCATATCTCCTGAACTGCTTTTTTTGGAGAGATGTATGACCCCTCATTTTTTTTGTTTTTTGAAGCTCTTTAAGATAATAAGGTTTCAAATCCCCCAACTTAATTTGATATTCTACCCTGGAATGGCTAGAATTGGCTGATTTATAAAAATAATTGTAAAATTAGTTATCAAAAAACACTACCGTGAGTGGTCCTAAATCCGACAGCCCTGCCTAAATCCGATGGGGTCTTTCAAAGATACAAACTAAAATAAAAACAAGCCTTTCACTGTGACGCAACGAAGATACCAAAGTGTCAACTAAACTGAGAGATTTGATACATTGAACCAATTGAACCAAATAGAAATAACAATAATTGCTTCTTATACAAAACATAATTTTTTATTGCAATATGTACAACAGCAGTAACAGCATCATAAAAAGTAATTACTTTTTTATAATAATTCACACTTTTTAAATAAATACATTAATTGGCATCTTGACATTATAGCCATCTTGTTAGATGTTTTGTTTCGAGAGCTCTTGCAATAGTTTATCGTTCAACTTGGAGAGGGAATGTTTGTAAACATAGAATTTTTTTCATAACAGTTATTTGGAGGGTCGGAATTAGGCAGGGCTGTCGGATTTAGGACCACTCACGGTAGTAGCTTCTAATCAACTAATGTTTAGTGACATTATGATTAGGTTGATTTTTGTCATCTCTCCAATTTCAAAGATTTTCTACCACAAAAGATTTACTACAGTACACCAAAACTGCCAAAGGCATCTTTTTGTGGGTGGAATTTTTGCTCTTTTTTTGTTATGTTTTAACTTCAGACAGAAAGACAATTTAAATAAAAATGTTTGATCATCTAGCATTCGATTTTATAAAGGCACCATTTACATTAGAGCCAGTTAGAGCAACTAGAAGGAAAGAAAAAGAGCATACATGCAATCACAGGGCGGCTATGTTGCCGCCTATGACCCTGTGTCTCTTTAGAGATTTTTCACTGTGTCTATATTATTGCGAAGCGAATTTATGAGCGAAGCAGTTTTGCTATATTGTGCACGTACCTTTAAACTTCTATCCCAAGCGAAAATTTGCATTAAAATTTGCTATATAAATCACATCTTCAAACCGATGATTTTATCAAAATGACCTTGAATGGTTTGGCTTGAAGCCACGAAAACTTTCTCGGTTTGGTAGCTAGGACTGCGAAAAATGCCGTTTTAAAATGGTGTACCCTAACAGTGAACGGCAACAAAATTACCGGAAGCCGTAACACGGACTTAAAATCTAAAGTTGATCAAATTGCCACGCGGGCGGCATGCATCTAAGCAATTTAAGCAGTGGTTCTTCGGTTTTAAATGTTTATTTTACTGTTAAATGGAAAAAAATTAGTTTGAACGTTGACAGAAAGGATCCTCATCATCCCTTGACTTTTTTAACAGCAAGTATCAAGTATCAAATAAGGTCAATTAATGAGAGGTTTTTGCAAGTCGCGCGGGCGGGCGGGAGGAGTGCTCTTTTAGTGAACGAAACTTACCTTGCAAAACCAAGTGGATATATTCTATAATAAAGAAGTACGGAGATAATCAAATTTGTCAAATTTTTTGTCAAGAAATAAATCAAAACTGCCCAAGAACCAACAAGCCATCTTTGTACATTTTTGTTTTTGTTTTATTTTTATGTTTTGATGATTTCGACAGACGATTCGTAATTCGAATAAAAATGTTCGATCGTTCAACGAATATCGTTCGATTTTATTAAGGCACCATTTACAACTAGAATAACTAGAAGAAAAAAAAGGAGCAATGCACGGCGGCGGGTGTTATGCCGCCGTGGATTATGTGGTGTGTTTGAGGCATCAAGGCTCTTACGACCCTGTCTCTATAGCGGCTTTATTAATTAGAGGGATTTTTAGAGTGTCTCTTGCTAGCAACTTGCGAATTGAGGTGGAGTCTGGATCGCTTCGCAACCCTTATACAAAACGGCTAGTTTCGCTAGCAACTTATGAATTGAGATCGCTTCGAAACCCTTATACAATATGGCTAGTTATTCAATCAAAAGTCGAAAAGATGATAAAACTAAAATTTTAAAATTTCATCACAAACACCCAAAAGCAAAACAACAAAAAACTCATCAACAGAAGTGGACATTCAGACCAGACATCTACAGCTTTGTGATGGGATAGTAGAAAATAAAGATTGTCGGATAATCAGATAGAAATAATGAAATAATCCTGACAAGTTTATTCAAATAAAACCTTGAATTGCTTGCTGACTTTTGATCATAATCTTTTACCAACTGCACTACTTCGTCTACCATTTTGTTTAGTTGTTTACATTTTTTGATTATTTACGTCAGGTTTCCATGGAAATTTCTTTTTTGGAAAAATATCTGCCTTGCTTTTGAGGCGGCTTTTTGTTTTCAAAATGGAAGCCAAGTAGTGTAAATCAAAATGGCGGTAAGTTTTCAGGTCAGCACTTCACAAAATTTCTGCTTTTGTTTTTATTTTAAGTATTATATTTTTGAACTATTATTCCCTTACACTTTTTCTACTCAGTTCAATGATTTCTGAGTTTAAGGGGAGGATGATGAAGCAGTTTTTGCCTGCGGCACACAGTAAAAAAAAAAACAAGATTTAATTTAATGTTTTGATCGCAGTGTAGAGTCTTCTTTTTCTTGGTTTTGATTTTGTCGGTCGCAGACTGGACGTCTGAAAAAAATTTAAACTTAGAGTCCCCTGCGCCTGCCCAGTTGGCGACCGGTCTAGTTGGCGACCGAACGTCTTTGAACCCAGAAAATTTATACAAAAACAAACCTCTGGAGAATTTCTTTTGGTAGTTCCAGAAAAGAACAAGACAAGTAGAATCCGAAAGATCCAACTTTGCACGGAAGCACACGAAAAAACTGGACTTTTCGAAAAAAATAAAAAATGGCTACCTGTGGACAAAAAAGCTTCGTAAGAAAAAACGCTTCAACTGCCACTCCAAAAAATACTTGTCCAAAACGACGATGAGTATGTTAGAAAGCATTTCTATAAAAATCAGCTCAATACAGTTTCCTTCGTCTGAAATATTGATAAAAAAGTTGATGCAATCAGTTTCGAAATTAGACGTCCAGTCTGCGACCGACAAAATCAAAACCAAGATAGAAAAAGAAGACTCTACATTGCGATCAAAACATTCCAGACGCAGAGAGAAAAAAGAAGACTTTACATTGCAATCAAAACATTCAAGGGGCATGCCCGCGGTCTTGAACTTGACAGCTCCAATACGAAGTTTCTAGCTCCGGATTGAAATAACAAAGGAAACCGGTATATTGAATCTCCGGGTAGACATAGAAAATTCCCGCGTTTTTATATCAAATGAAGACTCTCCATAGACCGCCACTTTCAAAACAAAACAAAAACAAACTTTAGAAAAAAATGGCGACTTGAAGAAAAATTCTGAAAAACATGCCGAAGGGAAATGTAAGTGAGCTATTTTAAAACAAAAGAACGAGTGCAAGTAAATTTAATACGCTAAATAAAGCTTATGAGTTTTTTTATCACCCTGATCAATATCTACATATCTCCAGGAAGGAAATATCCTATAGCATTAAGTGTTTTTTTTAACTCCAAAGGAATTCATTTAGCTTTCTTTTCCAAAAAAATTATGAAGATATGTCTTTGCGTTCATTCAAAATTTGAAAATGATATGAGTGTAGCTACTTTGTACTTGCGTGCGAGAGCGTTTTTTTCAAACTTTTCTATATTGTTCACAGCATGTGATTTTTTTTTACCCGCGAAAATAGGACCCCCACTTTTTTTCACCTTAACATTTTTTGCTCAAATTTTATGAGGCAGCTCCACGTGACATATACTTTGGAGCAGAGGATCAATCTTTCTTTTTATCATGTATTTTACACTGTAAAATTTACAGACTGACCCAAAAATACACCTTTCTTGTAATTCGAAAACAGATGATTGCGCATTACTGTGTTGCTCTCTACCGTTTGGTCTCTGGAGGTGAACAAACCCATTTTTGCCTGCGTTTCCTTAGGGAAAGTTGGTTTTTTGAGCTTTTCTTAACCCTATTCAACCTAAGGCTTTTAGGGGCAGTTCAGAACAAGGGGGGGCTGATCCTGTACCACCCTTTAACTTTTGATCTAGTGGGTCTTTTTGGATGAAATTTGGCGCACAAGATCCTTGTCACATAAGGTAACTTTTGACGAAATTTTTTTTTGATTACGTCACTCATCATCATGCCCAAAGTGAGCAAAAACTGAAAATTTCCTTTGATTTATCTTACTATACTAATTGAGTTTATGAAATTTTTTTGTAACACTAGCCCAGCATTAAGAGACATCTCCGTCTATCACGGGCTTTGCATAACCGTAAGAGTATACGGATATAGGTAATCTATTAGCGTTTTGGGGGAGAAGTCGTTGCAGTGTAAATCTTTCGCAAATTTAAAAACCCACTTTCCCGTGGAAATAATTTACGTTTTTTTTTTTGGATCCTTGGGGCACAAGGTACCCGTTGACCGCAAAAATTCCAAAATTTGTGAATTGACCGTTGATAACATTAGGGGTAAACGGGACCTAAAGGCCGAATAGGGTTAAGTTCTGAATAATTTGAATTTTAAGCCAGTTTAGTCACACTAGCGTCCCGCCAAAATACATATCAAAGATTAATGCTGCGAAAACGCTATATCGTTTACCTGACTCTCAAGCAAAAAAATGCGCCGCAAAACTTCTGAAGGGATTCATGAAAAAATAACCCGGCACTTTCTAATGAAATTAACATCCTCAAAAACTATGAGAAATTGCCTAAAATTTGAGTCATAGATGAAAAAATTTGAGCCAAGTCAACCTTGAGAATTAATTTGAAGATCAACTTCCCAAGAAAAAGATCTAAGGGGGAGACGGAACCCACCTAGATCCGCGCACAAATTTTGGTTGGTTTATTTAGTTTAGTTTAGTTGACTTAGTGTCGAATACCTTGGGCTGCTGCAGGTTTTATTTTGTTTCAAACTTTTCAAAAGTTTTATATAGTTGTCTTGTGAACTTGATTCAGGTAACTCTCATCCTTGTTGTTGCAAATACATCCTGTAGATGACTGATGTTGTTTTTTCTGAAAGCTTGAGTTCCTAGTGTGACTAACTGTTACGGGAAAGGTGTATTGCCCTTTTTTGCCTAAACAGCCATATGATGCTGTATCTAGTGATTTGAAAATGCTATTGACTTGAAATTGCTATTGGCTTGAAATTTTAGCAAGTGTTACGTATTGGTGATACATAGCTGGCAACTTTGCTTCATAAAAATACAGTCGGAAAAATTTTCCCTGTTAATCCAATTTTTCCAAGTCGGGAAATTGGGGGAATTCTCCTACAGAATCCGATTTTATTGGAACTTTTTTTCTGGAAATTGGGAAATTTTTTGCACCAATTTTCCAAAATCAGGAAATTTTGCCATTCTGGTTTTTTTTAATCTGAATTTTTTTCAGGAAATTGAAAATTTTTTGGAAATGCGGGAGATGCGGGAGAAAATCCTGAAAATGCGGGAGATTTGGCTGATTTTTTTTCCCGCAGGAAGAAAAGTTGGCATGCGGGAGTCTCCCGCCCAGTGTGAGAGAGTTGACAGCTGCTATGGTGATACAAGCTTGCCGCCAAAATTTCATAAAAAACACTCGCTTATTCTGAAAGTGAGCATTTTAGGTAAAAAGACAGAACTGTCTGTAAAATACCAACCGCTTATGGACCAAATTAAAATTTTGCACGCTGTTGTAGTTGAAAGCTCCATTAGTTCCTGAGTTCCCGCAGGTATGTGGTTAATGTGTATTTTACAGACCGGTCTGCAAAGTACCAAATTCTCAGGGGAACAAGTTTGTTTGTTACTAGTCCCTTTTTTGACAAATCAGCCTTCAGGAACATTCAGTCAAATCGAACTAGTTTAAATCAGTCAATGCATGATTTTGGTCAAGTTTACATTCTGCTCTGGGCTGTAAAATACAAACCAGACAGGTAGCCAAACCAAAATTATCCATATCTACCACTAGTCAAAATTTCAAGGTCATGGCACTTGTCAATCTTGAGAATTTAAGGGGGGGGGGGTCTCTAGTAAAAAAATAGAAAGATGCTTGAAGGGGTAACCCTTTTCTTTAAAAATATCAAATTCAGTGAATTGCGAAATTTGATACACATGAAAAATTTCAGAAAGTGGCAATAACCAAATTTAGTACTTGCAAAACACAATTCTCAGAAAAAAATTTGTAATTCACGAAAATTTAATATCCACAAAAATATATACACTTATCAGGTAGCTATTTGATAAACATGCCATTCTTAAAGCAATCAATCAATCAAAAATCTTACGTGTAAATTCGGACCCAGACATCGGATCAACAAATCGCAAATTGAACAAAAGACAGCAATGAAAACACGTTTTTCAAAAATATTTGTCAATCAAAAGACAAGTAAAACAAAAAATAGAAAACTGAAAACGAAACTAGGACCGTGCAGTCAATAAAACACCTCACATATGAAAAGATTCCTTTTTTCACTTCAAACATGGCTTCAAACTGCAACTACAAAGACACCTGCTACTTCACAGATAATAAGATCACCTATCTTCAAAACACTATAGTCTCACTAAAATCTTGTCTTCTGCAAATGTATGAGTTATGCACCAATAGAGTAAGACTGCAGTTGATAATATAACTCTAAGTGCATGGTTCTCCAGGACTCATTTCCATGTATGAAAATTAGATTTATTAAGTTTGCTAAACTTAAAACTTCTTACCAAACGAGTATCACTACTAGACCTGTCTTCGTCATATAACCTAAAATAACATAGACAGATTATATAAGTTCTAAAAAAATGAGCACAAAAATGAGGGGTTACTTACCTTTAAGTGTTTTGGCTCTTGAGATATATCAATTTAACTTTTTGATTTTAAGCCTCTTTGGTAACAATAGTTTTGCCTGCCTTAGCTTCCTTGCAGACAGCTTCCTTGCTTCCAGACGTGCCAATTTGAACAAAACTTATTTATAGGTAATATCAAATTTCCTGCTGTGATTTACTTGCATCCACTGAAGTATGTATAGTTTTATCATTTATGAACTGAATTGTATGAATGTTGGTTGCTTCTTCTGTTTTAGAAATTTTATCAAGATAAGTTATCATGGCATATAAGCTTAGAACAACATTAGTTGGACACGAGGCTGATGTCAGAGGTGTAACAGCTTCTGCATATCCAATAGACGGGATTATCAGTGTTTCTCGTGATCAAAGTTGTAGAATTTGGGCGCCTTCTGGCAAAGATTTTATACAAGAGTTGATCTTGTATGGGCATTCAAGATATGTGTCATCTGTTTGTATCATGCAGCCATCAGAAAAACACCCACACGGTAATGGATGCCCTTAAGAATTAAATTAAAAACAACTGAAGCATTTATCATATATTTATTTCCAAATAAAGAGACATCACATCAATAAACATATATCATGTACTATATGCCTACTTAGCGCTGTACACAGTATTTTTAAACAATAAAGAACAACTTTACACACTACACTAGCACAAATTTTGATGGATTATTTATTTAATTCTGCTTTTTTAGCGTAACAAGCATGTCTCCTTTTTATATCATAAAAAGAATACTTTCAAAGAAAAAAGAATCTTCAGGATAGTATTGATTTTCATGTATATTTTTAGGGTTGGTAATAACTGGTGGTCATGATAACCTCATTCTTGTTTATGATTTTGAATCGGCGGGTAAGTCTTTTAATTTGAGTTTTCTTGTAAAGCCAGGACAAGATCTATAGCTTCCAACATCTATAGCTGGTTGTACTAAATTGGATTTTTGATTATTAAGATAAAATGTTTTTCTACTGGTAAAGCCTTTTTTCTTAAAAGTTTTACCATATCATATTTTGTTTCCCTTCACTTCAGAACCAATATTTACTTTGACGGGTCATGGTGCAACCGTTTGCTCACTTGATGCTGGCAATTATGGAACTATTTTGTCTGGATCTTGGGATAAGTATGATGATATCTTCTCTTTGGGTTTGATCTAATAATAGAAAGATGAGAATCACTTATTTATGTGTGAGCTTGTGAGGAATTTTCAAAAGATTTTGTAGGAGATGTACTACCAAGACAAGCTGAGACAAGCTCTCTTAAAAATTTCAAGATTTTAGGCATGGTCATTTTCAAAATTTGAAATATTTATTTTCAAGGTATAAGTCAATAATATTTTGTTACCATAATTTTGTTGATGCAGGTTTTTACCTTGTGAAATGATCTAAGATCGACTCTGATAGCTTTAATTTTCTTAATTAGAATCTTATTATTATCATTAATAAGAGTTGCCCTTTTGGTTGCAACACAAAAAATGGTTTTTCAGGGTGTTTATCATTGGAGGCTGGCGCTCATAAGAGGATATTATTCTTTTGAGAGAGGCATTCAATTGAGGCTGGCAGTAATATGCAGTATTATTATCATGGTATTATTGCTTCCTTCCCAACTCACTTCTTCTATTTTTAGAACAGCCAAGGTTTGGATCAATGGCAAAGAAGTGATGAATTTGAAAGGTCATGATGCTGCTGTTTGGACTGTTAAGATGCTCCCCGATAAAGGATTAATGTTAAGTGGTAAGAATAGAATAAGAGATGTTAGCATATTACTTTCTCTACCAAAATGTAATTGCCTTCATTTACAAATAGTCCTGGGTGTTTTTATATTCCTCTTAGTCGGAGAAAGCATTTTTTTTTGGTGTTACTATTTTTAATTTCCTCCTCAGGTTCAGCTGACAAGATGATCAAACTATGGAAAGCTGGCAAGTGTGAGAAAACATTCATTGGACATACAGATTGTGTACGTTGTTTGGCCATACTAAACCCAAACGAATTCCTTTCAGCTGCTAATGACTGGTGAGTTATGATATAGAAGGATAATATCAGGATGCACAAGGAAAATGTGTTTACACTTTGAACTGAATTTTGTCAAGATCTATCCAGAATTTTGTAAAGATTTTAAATTTAAATTTCCATTTGTCATCTGATTTTGTTTATTTTTTCAAAAGTTTCAAGGGAAAAGCTTTTATGTCTTTTAGAGAAAAATCATTAAAACGGTTAAAAAACAATGCGTTGTAGTTTTTCTTGCAAAGATTTTCAAGAATTCAAACAGAATATGATGAATGTATTCTTCAAAGTTAGGTCAGGACCGGCAGAACAACCGTAAAAGTGGGGAGGCTGAAGTCTCCCCAGTCTCCTCGCTTTCGCCGGGCCTGTAGGTTTTTGAAACAATTATTTAATTTGTTAATTTTGACTTTGTTATTTTTCAATTTTAGTACAATTCGAAAGTGGAACATAAATGGAGATTGCACTTTTATTTATGAAGGACATTCCAACTATGTCTACAGGTTTCGCTCTTTCTTTTATTTGACTTTTAAGATGGTCAATAAAAAACAAAAACCTTCATCCCCTTAACAAATTGATCTATTCTCGTGATTGGATGATGATGCAACCTCAGTACTCGTAGTGGAGGGTGCTAATAGTTCCTCCTAGTTTGCTTCACTAATCCCTGATCCAACTATTTGATTGTCCAGCATTAAGCAGAGAGGCATCGAGTTGTATCATTTTAAGTCTTTTGTGTGACTTGACTTTATCCAGGGATTGAACCCACAACTTTCCACAATGGTGAAATGTTCTGACTAAAGCGTATGAACACCCCTGTGTCACAGACCCGGTGGACCCCCCGCCCCACTGGAAAAATTGGCCAAAAAATCGTCCGCGGTGGAAAAAGATCCCTAAAATTCCATCCCCACTGGGAAATCGATCTATGATTTTGTCCCCATTGGAAGTTGAATGAAAAAAATTGCACTTCAAAACCATCCCCACTGGAATTTTTTAGCTGGAAACAATAGATTTTCTATCCCCATTGGAATTTTGATAGAAATTTTCATCCCCACTGAGGGAAAAAGTTCCACCGAGGGACTGAGACAGGGGTGTGTATGATAAATTTGAGAGACATAGAGCCCCCTCTTTCAATCATATCTACCCTTTATCTTTATATTTTATTTCTATCCATTTATAGCATCGCGCTTATTCCTGGAACTGACAGGTTTATATCATCTGGTGAAGACAGGTGCGTCAAAGTATGGAAAGGTAAATAGTACACACAATAAATGCATAAATCTCCTTAGTATTATGATTTCTCCAGGTCAGAAATTTATCATAGTCGAAAATAAGACTCTGACAAAATATTCATTCAATTTTATCCTCAGTCTCGTAAAAAAGGGGAGGAAATGTTCCTCATATTTGACTGATTTAAATTTCATTTTTAGATGAGAATTGTGAACAGACAATAGCAATGCCCAGTCAATCAGTTTGGTGTGTCGGTGCTCTGGCCAATGGCGATATTATAGCTGGCAGCAGGTCTGGCAGTACAGTCGTTTTCTTTTGGACTAGAAAATGGCTTTGTTGATTCCCTAGATTCTATAGATCCTATAGATTTAAACTTTCGAAAAAAATAAATGTGATTATGTGCTAGAAAAGTTATCACAAATCCTAAGTTTGACTCCTCACTCCTAATACAACTAATGATAATAAAATGCAGTTTCATACAGTCTTTAAAAAAGGTTGATAAGACTATAATCGATCTTTGGTTACGGGGATTGAAAGCTAAAAAAAATTATACCTTAATTGAAATAATAATATCCTTAAAAATTATTTTCTTTTTCAGTGATGGATTTTGTCGCGTCTTTACTGAGAGTGAAGAAAGGGTGGCAGATAGCGATGTTTTGAAGGTATGTTTTGATTACTGCAACAATTTTAAAATGTTTGAAAGAAATATACCGATTTACAGGTGCAAGTAATGTAGAAGTCAAAGAGTTTCGTCATATTTTTAGAATTCAAACGCTAAAGCTTTTATTTCTCATTTCATGAAATTTTATTCTCTTGTATGGAATTTTTTAACTTTATTTCTCATTGATTGATATTGTAAAAATGAATTCTTTGTAGGATTTTGAAAACAGTGTGGCTAATCAAGCAATACCGGCAGCTGCGAAGTAAGTAAAATTCAAATAATGTCAGATTGGATCTGTATTGGTTTTGACCATGTTAGACCACTATAGATCTTTGATTTTCTTACTTTTCCTTGTGAACTCAAGATTTTGCTGGGTTTACAATGCTAAATTATAATGGAGAGATTATTCCCTTTTAGTTTGGATCTTGGTGAAATCAAAACAGACAAACTTCCAGGGCCAGAAGCGTTGCTGCAGCCAGGTTATTCTTCTATCTTGAACCAAAATGTAGAGTTTAAACTTAAATGCTTCTGGTGCAAATCTTTTTCAAAAAAGGTTTTTAGATATAAAATGTCTATCACTATTGTATCAGTTTTTATTAAAAGATTACAAATAAAACCTTCCGAAAATAGTAACGAGATTGGAGTTTGCTTAGAATTGCCGAAAGCTTTGAATAAGCTTTGGCGTGTATGAGAATTTGAAATTTACAATTCTGAGACTGTATTTTGTATTGTAGGTGTCAAGCAAGATCAAACAAAGTTGGTTAAAAACAATGGCGTGGTGGAGGCGCATCAGGTATTACTTTCTTTCATAAGGACTAATTGTATACTACATCAATATCATGGTGAATTCTGGCAATATATTGTAAAGTGGTTAAAATGTACTAAAAAGGTAATGAGAATTAACCAAAAAGCTTTGGACTAAAACTCCAAAAAATTTCAAAGAACACTGAGATAAATTATTTTAAGATCTAATCGTTCGTTCTATCTATCTTTTTAGTGGGACGCACGAAGCGGTGAATGGAAGAAAGTCGGAGAAGTGACAGGTGCAGCAGGGAAAGAAGGCGCACAACGTTCCACTGGCAAACAAGTCTACGAAGGGAAGGTAAATGGATGAGATATAATAATATTGTAAGACTATTGTAGTGCTATTCCATCTACTAGCTTGACAAAAGGTTTTGGTGATATTAGCAAGTTGTTGTATCGGAGGATATCGAGGAGGACGGTAAGTAAAGTCGACGCAAAACAAAGTCGATAATTGTCGTCGAGCAAAGAAGACGGCGATTTTGGAGACATGTCAACTTTGCTTTATACCGTCGCCTGATTCATCTCAAATACATAAACTCGCTATTATTACTATTATAAGGTAGGTCCATAAAGAAAGGTATCAATTGTTCTCTTTTCTTTCTTCGACCAGGAATATGATTATGTGTTCGATGTTGACATTCAAGATGGCGTACCACCTTTAAAGTTACCTTTCAACATCACTGGTAAGACCAACCAAATTTTCAAAAGAGTGTTATTTATTTATAGTGCTCGATGAAGTGGAGTTGGCTTTCGATTATGTGATTCCTGGATATAACACTTTCTGCTGTAAAAAGTCTGATTCCAAAAGAAAAATAAAACAGCCGTAATGACGGCTGCAAACTCTGGTAACTGTCATGGGTCAACCTTTCTTAATATATCTAACATAAAATTTAAAAGAGTATATCCTAGTAAGTGCGAGCGCAAACGCAAACCAAATCGGGAAATCAAACCGGAAAGATCGGGAAATCGAACCCGACTATCGCGATTGATCGGATATACGCACGATTACAAATAATGAAGAACACTGATCTTAAGAAACTCCTTAACCGGAGTTTAATTATGGGAGTGTTTTAAATTCCGGAAAGATATTTTTCCCGAATAGAATTGAATGACAAGATAGACATTGTTGGAAACAAAAGTAGGTATAAACGTGTTGATGATTAATTTTTCTTTCTTATTTAGATGATCCTTATTTCGCGGCGCAAAAATTCTTAGAGAAGAATGAGATTAGTCAAGGTTACCTGGACGAGGTAGCGCATTTCATCATCAAAAATACGGAAGGTGTCACTCTCGGACAGTCCAATACTCAATACGTCGACCCTTTCACAGGTAAGATCGACCTCTTACTGTGATAGAGTTCACTAATCACACTCGGTGTGTGCGGTTTTGTGTTGTGCCTTTTTTGTAGGGTTTCCTAAGCATTAGTTATAAAGTTGTTTTCTAAGTTTAGTGAAGTTTAAAGAGTGTTTTCCATCTCAAAACCACGATTACGTACTAATGTGCGATTTAAAATTCATTTTCACTTTGCTTTGAACACAGGAAAAAGTCATTAGTTCCCACGGGTGGGAAAGTCAAATTAAAAGGGTGGGAAAGTACATGTTTCCCACGCGTGGGACCCTGCAATGTTTTACTCTGTGGGAAGTGCCAAATCCCACGTTGAAAAAAACAAATTCCAGCGGTTTAAAACTAAATTAACATGCAAGAGGTGGTTGCTCTCGACATTGTGCTGAGAATAGTGAAAATGAAAATCACACGCCTGAATTTTAACTTCACACCCAGCTTATCAAAAGGTCAAATCGAAAATCACACGCCGAAATTTCAATTCCCCACCTAATTATTACCAATTATTTGATAAATTGTTAAATGTATTCGATCATTCGTGAGCATTGGCTCGATAGCTCCCATTCGTTCTGTCATGTACTTGCGCTACTTTGGGAATCCCGGCACTTTGTCACAACAGCGGAACAACGACGTGATACCGATTGAACGGCAGCACGGCGACTGACGATTCCACTGAGCCCTTGCGACGCAAGTCCATTGCGAACGAACGAGGCCGCCCTTGCGGGACGCCTCACCTTTAGCGTTGTGTTACACACTGATCGAATACACCCTTATAAAGTTAATGATTTGCATACAATCTGAACAGTTTTGACCCAATTTTCACTTGTGGTTTTTTTTTACGCATGCGTAGTACAAGTACTTTCCCACCCTATATATTGTACTTTCCCACCCTATATATTGTACTCTCCCACCCTATTAATTGTACTTTCCCACCCTATTAATTGTACTTTCCCACCCTATTAATTTGACTTTCCCACCCTATTAATTTGACTTTCACACCCTATTAATTCGACTTTCCCACCCGTTGGAACTAATGATTTTTTCCTTTGTCTGTCTTGACCTTCTGCGTTTTAGAGTTTTGTAGCGTAAGTTTTCGTCGACTATAGTTGCTAAGTGTTTATTTGAAATTCACATCTAAGATTATGTATCAAATATACTTTTAAGGGAATTCCGCAGTGTGATATTAGTAATACCGATGTATCGATGTATCAAAATATTTCAGATAAAGTCCAGGGTGTGAAATCAGAAATCCTAAAGATTTAAATTTATGTACCCGTAATTTTATTGCGGGAAAATTCCAATGGAGGAAATTACGTTTCACACTCGCGTGATGTACTTTTTGTAGTTAGAAGTCTTTATTTCCATATTACACGTCTAAACTTCATAGACTATGATATCTTTTGGAAAAAGTCCGCATTGTGATTTTGCGAATCCTAGGGCTTAAAAAATTCCACTTCACAGCTTGAGAAAATTTACCCGGAACAAATAATTTTACAATTTTCCAGCGCTGGAAATGGGGTTTTCCCACCTGTGGGATCTGATGACTTTTTTCCTGTGGAACACTGAATTTCTTACTTTGATATAAATTTTACATGGCGCTTGATTTACAGGAAAGTGAAAAAGATAATCGAAATTTCTTTTGTTATTTTAGGTGGTGGACGTTATGTAGCTGGTTCAAGTGGCAATCAATCTAACGGACAAAGCGGAGACCCTTTCACAGGTAAAACTAGTGTAATAAAGATTTCCTTTCCTAAAAAAGGAACATTCCATAATGAAAGCAATTGATCCAAACCACAGGATGTAGATCAAGTTCACCTCACTAATGAGCTTGTCACTCCTCGATTTTAACCTAAACATACGATATTATTTCCCCATAAAAATCAGTTTTTTAAACACGTTCGCGAAACAGACCCTAAAACGTAAAATATTACTTTTTTTAAGGTCAAGGACGATATGTTCCCAACGGCTCGCAAGGTAATCAATTTCGAAAACATTGATTGTTTGCTTTATTGTTTTATTTATAGTTATTTTCTTTTCACATTTTTGTCATCATACGATTTCACTATTTTCTGACCGACCAAGTTGTAAGCTGCAAGCGATAATAGAAGAGTTTCTTTTAATTATGTGACTTGTAATGTATTATCGTCTTTATCGATTTTTAGGCCCGACATCAAACCAGGGTGCACAAAATAACAAAGGACGTTCTTATTTCCCAGAGGTATATTCTCTATAGCATTGTTCGGTATAAAATTTGTAATAACCAAATACCTCAGAAAAGCCATTACAACCAAGTTTTCACCAGTATCAGAGCCAGAGTGACATCGATTAAAGCGCCTCTATGGATGTCATCAAATGATGCATGGGTCGTTGCTTTAAGATACCCGAATGGAGGTCTCTCAAAAAAAAAGGTGAAACGTAGCTGTAGCTCTGGAATGGTTAGAAAATTAAAAGATTGGAAACTTGTATTGCAAGGTACTGTTTCTCAGTCAATAGCGAGTTTACGTATTTGCTCTTTTGTGGACGGCGGACTCCCCGTTTGGAATAACCTGCAGTGTTTTGACCCACTAAAATCGAGGACGGTAAAAGTGCTGATTTACCGTCGCCTTCAGCTGGTCAGGACCTAGACAAATTAGAACCTTACTGTCTCCGTCGCAGAAAAATACACATACAAAACTCGGTAATTACAGATAAAAAAATAAACCTGCTTAAAATTACATAATAAATCCTTTCATTCTTTAGACGAATTGTTTGAAATTCACTACCGGGAAACACGAGCAAATCATCGGGAAACTTCGCGAGTTCAACTCTCAAATACAAGAGGTTAGTTTTATTACTATACACTTATCCGAAGTCTATTTTAACGGTCGCCTGAACAAAAATCTGAATTTTGGATTCATTTTATCTATTCTCAGCTTCATTTAAGCTAGAGTCTGTGCTTTCAATATATTGCCAGGTTATAGCTTTGCAATATTCCAACAATATTGGGGGTGATTCTGATTGTTTACGGGAAGAAATTTCTTATATGATAGACCTGTTGTTTTCATGCATTGTCCGCAAACCATATTGTCAAATATTGCTCTTCAATTCATTGTGTAGTAACCCGGGACATTTTCTTACCAAAACGAGGCTGAGATTTTGAGGTAGCCTGAAAATAATCGAAAGATTAACAGAATTTATCAGTTTTGGCTGAAATATTCTATACTTATGGTTCGAGTAAATATTTAAGAAGGTTTTTTCATTCTTAAAGAATACTATTACTTTAATTGGGCACTAATGTCATTCGCATTCATTAGAAATAAATATTTTTTTTAAACTGAAATTTTAAAAATCAGATTACTCGAAGTATGATGTTCCTCTATAGTCTTCTCCCTCCAAATCGAACCTATATTCTTCGAATATTTCTGAAATTTGAATTTAAATACCTCAACCTCCTTCTGGAAAATCTTCATAAAACATTATCTTTACTTCTCATTTACACTACTTTACTTCTATGGCAACATTCTTATTTTTTTAACTTTTTTGTTTGTCTAGAACCAACTAAGTGACGAACAGCTGCAAGTTTTATCGGGTAATTAACTTTCATATGTTGTGTCCATCCCAAAATTCAATCACAAAGTCCAAAAACTTTTTTTGCCACAATACTTTTGTTGTTTATGAAATTTCTATGATTACTTTTCAGTTCTAAAAATGTACAATATTTACATAAATATATACAATAAAACTGTTTTCCGTTGCAGTCCTGATAAAATATAAAAACCTAAATCAAAAAATATAATTAATAAATTATCTGAAATATTGAAAAAATCTAAAAGGCTAAAGGCACTGGAGAAAAAAGGAAAGAGAAAATTAAACGTAGGGCTAAATGCATAGATCAGAAAAATCAAATAGTAATATTAAACTTCGAAGACTACGGGAAAGTAGTAATGGAGTTAGAAAAAAAAAAAAAAAATTGATCAGACTACACAGTGCCAGGGTAAAATAATTAATCTGAACCTAAAAATTCTCTGTTTGATATACCTAAACTATTAGTACGGGAGCCAAATCCTATATCTCCTTAAATAAGCACTTTTGCTTAACCCAAGATTCTACAGGATAAACTATACATTTTTGGAATCCTCAACTATCCTAGTTTTGGAAATGGTCGGTCCCCAAAGCTAACTCCTGGTCAATTTTTCATACTGGGCCCGAGTTTAGGGGGTACTTTTTACCCTTTGTAAGGATTTGTTAAGGAAAATGCCATTCCAGGGATGATATAATTTGCTGTATCTAGTCAATCAGTTGACCAATTGCTTTGAAACTTTGCAAAAAATTTCAAGGTAGGCTGATGATTATTTTCGGCAAAAAAATTTTGTGAAAAATTATTTTTATAGGTTTGCCTGGGGAAAAAAAGGGAAAATTTGGGTATTTTAACTAAATTTTGACCCTTTTTAAGTCTGGGACCTACCCAAACAACTTTTAATGAGACACAAACTAGGTGTTATGATAGACTTTGATGCAATACATCAGAAAAATTTCAAACAGACAGTATTTAGTATTATTTCAGGGCTGCAGGGGGTAAAATTGACCATTTTTATGGGTTTTTACCTTTTTACAATTTTCGAACACCAAATAACAAACGTAATCGACCTGAGGCAGTTTTGTAGGATTTGTCAAAATTAGTGGAAAGGTTGAGGTGGTGATCGATGACATTTCCATTCAAGGTATTTTGATAATGAGCCGACTTTGCTCGACGAATAAGATTGATGCAGCGATTCTTTTGACGTTTGTATTCTGCCCAGTGAGCGTTTGATTTAGAGCCTCTTGCTTTACGCTCGAGTTTGTCGCGAATGTTCATCTCTGATTTTATATTATCGTTTAACCATTCACATGGTTTTCCTTTGATACGTTTTTCGACGAGAGGTGCATGTCGGTCGAAAGTACATTTCAATTCCGATGATAAATATTCAGCAGCTTTGTTCGAATCAGAGACGTTACTGTAGATTGGCAACCAGTTGATTGATTGAACGTCATTGCGTAGATTAACTGGATTATATGCTCTGTAGTCTCTGCATTTGATAGTGCGGTAACTGTATTTAAAAGAATTGATCTTACGACAACAATAAACGAAATCATGATCACTGAGAGATGTAGCAACAACACATGAAGTTGTGAATGACGATGGTTTTGTAACAAAAATATGATCGATTAAAGTTGCTGTGTCTTTTGTGATACGGGTTGGTGTTGAGATAATTTGTTTGAAACCATGCAAAGACATAATGTTTTTAAAATCGAAGTGTGAACGAGAGTCATTATCATTATCATAATTGACATTGAAATCGCCCATCAAAATAATTTCTTTGTTCCCTTTTGAAACGAGTTCGATGTTTTCATTTAAACGGTCATTAAAGTCATTACAGAGATATTTTGAATCATCAGGCGGTCGATAGAAAAAACCAACAATAAAGGATTTTGATTTTTTGACAAAAATTTCGATGTACAGGGTGTCCCTAATTAAAATATCGAGTCGAAACACAACTACGAGTAGAAAGTTTTATGTGCGTGTTCACAAAATTGTATTTTAAGCTCTCCCTCTTTTTTCTTTGTCATTACGATTAATTTATACGTTGTAACTGTACCTTTTGTAATAAGCCTGTGTGATGGAGAACGTTCTTATATTTTAGCGATAACACACACACAAACTTTTCTACTCAATCGCATGTTCAAACTCGATACTTTAATTAGGGACACCCTGTAGATATTTTCTATAGAAGCACTGTGTAAGTCTTTGCGTTCTTTATAGATGATGCCGTTTTTTATGTAAATTGCGACACCCCCTCCTTTATTTTTCCGATTTCGAGGAAAAATGTGTAGCCTTGAGATGAAAAAGAGAAATTAACTACTACGTTTGGACATGTTTTTTAAATGATGTTTGATTTTTTTTTTTGCTTTAGATTCATTGAACAACTTACTGAAAGGAGCAACCAAATTACGCGATGAAGTTTACGGAACACTTTCAGATGTTGTCAAAAGTTTTTCACAATGGCCACGTGATAAAATCGTACCCGGTATAATTTTCTATCAACTTTTCCGTGACTTTATTTATTATACAACGGATTTGGTTAAGTTATGTGAAAAGAAGAAGGAGCTCCTGATTTGATAAGAGAAAATTTTCCAAATCATACTCAGAAATAATTGCCTGGAGAGGAGGTTGAGCATTTTAACTGTCCTTACAAAATTCTCGATAATACCAGTCATGTTTATCGTTTTAATGGATTGTTCTGTTTTATTTTTCAGTGCTTGACAGTCTCAGGATATTAATGTTGAACGACGTTTTTGGAAAGAAGATTTTATCGGAAAACCATGCAGATACTTTTATAAATAACCTCCTCACTATAGCAGGGTATGTGAATCATGTTCAGTAGTGTAGTCAGGGGCGCAAAATTCGTGTAGGAGAGCAGATTTTCATGACACTTTAATTATCTATTCAATATAAAAAGGTGATTACTGTATCATAAAAATCTGCTCTCCTGCACAAAATTTGCGCCCCCTTGTCTACGCCACTGATGTTAATGTTATAATGCTTTTTGATTACTCACTGAACTATAAACTCGTTGATGAACAAAACATATTGTAGTCTCTGTCTTTTCCGAAAAGCTAAATCCCTTCCCTGCATTTTTCATCAATTTAAGTTTGGGATACACGGATACACGTTTTTTTTATCTTGTCAAAGTAAAACCAATTTTCTCCGTCTATACGAGAGTGTATACAATATAGCGTAGTCAAGAAAAACACATCATCTTTCTATGAATATTTCGGCCAACTGGCCTTTTTCAACAACGTTTTATTTATAGAGAACAAACTAAAAATATTAAGAACAAGTTAAGAACATTTTAAGGCTTTGTGGACTCTATAATGGCCAATTTCTTAGGAAAATGGAAAAAAATACTCGTAAAATGGTGAAAAAAAGAAGATATTAAGAACATTTTTGGACCTACTCTCGGGTGCCTAATAAACGTACAGACCAAAATAAACGTACAGGGGAGAGAATAAAATTGGAATTAATAAACGTACAGGCTGAAATAAACGTACAGGCGAGAAATCAGAGCTAAAATAAATAAATGTACAGGCTAAAATAAGCGTACAGGGAAAAATCTACTATTTTTCAAAAGTAGAACATCCAGGTCGAAACGACTGACTTAAGTATAGGTATATCTCTTGTTATAGATCAATGACAAGTACTAAATAAGCAAAACGTTCGAATTTACTCGTGTAACACTCGAAATTTCCCACAGTACGTTCGAATGTAATTAACGGCCTTTCTACATATCTTACTTGAACAAAAAATAACAAGTTTTTGCGGTATGAATTGGACGATATTGGGTGAAAATAAATAAACGTACAGGAGGGAATAAACGTACAGGCGGAAAAATTCTTCAGAATAAATAAACGTACAGTTCCTAATAAGGTGCGTACAGGCGCGAAATTTGACACGAAAAAAATAAACGTACATGTACGTTTATTAGGCACCCGAGAGTACCTCCGGGTACCCCGGTGGAGGTCCTTTAAATCAACCCATGTCCGTCCGTCCGTTCGTTCGTTCGTCCGTCTGTTACCAGCTTTTCTCAGGATTGGCTCATTAGTTTTTTCTGATTTTTGGCACAATGATGCAAAATGGCAATGCCCAAAATGTGACGGTGCCCGATTAAAAAAAATATATATTTGCCGGAAAAACTGTTTTTTTGGCATTTTCTCGAGATTTTATCATTAGTTTTTTCTGATTTTTTGCTCAAAGAAGCGTATTAACAATGCTCAAAACATGGCCGAGTCCGATTTTTGAGAAACATTTTTTTCCGGCCGGAAAATGCCGGAAATCGCCGTTTTTCTGGATTTTCATTGGACTTTTTCCTTATAATTGTTTTTTTTTTCATTCAAAAACATTATTAATAGCAATGCCCACCATCAAGCATGTTTCAATTTTCAATAGAATTGATTTTTGAAGCCGGAACTATTTAAAGATCGCCGGATTGAATTATTCGAGCTGTACTTTATATTTCTTTATGAAATTTTGCACACTGATGCAAAATGACAATACCTAAAATGTGAGGGAGCCCAATTTTCAAAAAACATTTTTTTCCGGCCGAAAATGCCGGAAATCGCCGTTTTTGCACATTTTCATTGGATTTTTTCCTTATATTTCTATGTTTTTCACACAAAAACATTATTGATAACAATGCTCACCATCAAGCATGATTCAATTGTCAATAAAACTGATTTTTGCGACCAGAACTTTCTATTTATTTTTTCCCTACAACCCTTCCCTCTCCCCCCATCAACAATCAATGATGAATTTATTGCGTTATGCATTTTCGCTAAACGCTATATTTGTTGACTGATTTTTTTCATTTTTCTCCTCGCATTGCTATCTAACTTTCATCATCAGGTAGGTCCATTCAGCATCTAGCTTGTTAGGCTTAAAACTCAAAAAGTTAAAAACATCATAAGGCTTCAAAAAGTTTGGATGTTTTTATAAAAAAACGTGTATCCTTTTTATTTTTAAGAGGGTCTGGTTCAGCTTCACATGGGATGTTGGTTTATCGTATCTTAGTGAATGCGTTCACGGATCGATATTGCGGAATGGTTGTCTACGGTAAACGAGAACAGGTTCGTTTTTAATTTTTGATACAGCTCAAAATCATCCAGACAGCTTTTAGCAATTTGTTTCCCTTCTATGTCTCAAAAGAAACACATCAACAACACATTTTTAGGACTGCTACAAGCTTAAAATAAAACGCTTTCTCATTAACCTTCAATTTGAGGGATACTGATAGCAGCAAATGGATCTTTAGACAGGATCTCGGTCTGGCCTTTTCTGTTATATTGATGTCGAGAGGTTACACCTAAACTCCCATATTTGAGTAATCTGGAAAATTGCCTTTTTGATATTCTAAACCAATGAAAATAGCACAGGAATCCATACGAGGTCTATCACTTGGTTCGCGAACCATTTACTGAAGCCATCGTCAGATGTCAGATTTGTTTACAATCTTTCATTTCAGATATTAGAGTGCAGTTCAAAATTATACGATCAACCACATAAAAACTTGAGGATAGCAATCACTAGTTTCATTGTAAAGTAAGTGCCTCTTCCTTCTTAAAAAAAAAAAAAAAAAACTTTCTAGGCAAAATAACTTTCTGGTGTAAATTGGTATTAGGGCACAGATTTTACATTATGCTCCGCAGTATCCGCCGGATATTAGATTCTATTCACATGAATTTTATATTTTTCTTGCACTAAAAATAACGCCTGCGGAATCGCGGAACTCCGGCGTACTGTATATTCTTGAACTTTAAGACAAGATCTTTCAACCGCCGCCTGCGGAATCGCGGATTTTCTTTGCCTAAAATTGGTGGAAACATTGAGTTTGATCGGAAATGACAGCTCTATACTGGCTGAACGAATATCCATCTTAAAACTTCTCCATTCTGTTTTTATATTTATAGTACGTGTATATACTGTAGAAAAAGTACATCATCTTTTGAAGATAGCATACAAATTTGCACCCTCATACAACGAGTAAGTTAACCCTTTAACCGAATTTTAATAATTCTTCCTCAGTATTGATATGGTCTTTTCAAATGATGTTTTGAACTATTTCAACAACTTCAAGAACAACTACCTATTCTGGAGCTTTTGATACAGTTCGAATACCAGGGGTTGTCTATATGAATGTCGTTTGTATATAATGAACTAATTTCCTTTTTCTCCTTTTTTTTCATTTCAGTTTCTCAGCATGGAGAATAACGAAACGGAGTCCATATTCCGTTTGCTTGTTGCATTAGGAACATTAGTAAGAAATTCTTATTGGATTCAGAAGATAGTAGAATTAGCTTAGCTTAGCCCTAACCTTTAAATAAATCATATGTCTGAAATTTGACCTAAGGTCTAAGAACAGCCAAAAAACCTGCAGTCGATTCGTAAAGTTTTGGACCCTTTTTGGAGCATTTTGTGATGACGTGACCCATATACTATTTTTTTCAAGGTAAAAACCTAATTTTACTGGACTATTCATTATCTGCACCATTACAATGTCTTCCACGAACCCAACAGCTATAATTTATTGGTTGAAAGTGATGTATTGATTTTACGTCACTTGCTACCAATCAGCTTTTGGATCCCATGATGTAATGTCAGAAGACATTGCAATGGTGCATATCATGGGTATCATGAAGAAGTTTTGCTTCCTTGAAATTAACTAGTGTATACTTTAATGGGATAAACTTTCGCGGGGATTAAATTAAGCCCCATCGGAAATTTGGAAGGGCCTCATCCGCGAAATATTTCTAAACAAAACTCAAATATGTCAAATAAATACTATTTGAATGGTCACTTGCATCAAAGAAGCGCAAATAATGTGTATTTCAACAACCAACATGCATGATTAGAAAGTAGAAGTCACAAAATCGTGAAAATATTGCCACATAATAGTGCCACACGCGAAATTAAGTCCCCGTGAAATTTTCAAATTTCGCGGATCGGCTCAACCGCGAAATTTAATCCCCGCGAAAGTTTATCCCATTAAATCATACTGCTTAAGATATCGACTCGGTCAGATGTGACCTGCTGAGATTCTACCCTGTTGGGAAATGAGTTTGGAATCAAATCATAATAGACCTACTACTATTGCTATTCACCAGAAAAGTCTTGTGAGCAGTAATGTGGGGTGCTTAATATTTTTAACTTTCGATTTACAGGGTATCTCAATTAAAAATCAATCTTTTTCTCTTTAAAAGATCAGTGGTAAAGAAGACTTGGTGGCGTTTACAACTTCTTTGGATATTCATGTTCTGGTCAAGAAAATACACGAACAAGCCACTGAGGAAAAGGTAAAGACACAACATAGTTTTTCCTATGGAATACGTATACGTAATAAGTATTTACTGGACCCTTTTGATAGTTGCATTTTTCTGAGATGCTCCTTTTTCTGACTCACTTGCTCGTAACCTTACCTGTCTCACCACATTTTTATTTCACAATACCTTGATCTACGCTACAGTGCGTCCATTAAAAAAGAACTTTAGAAGAATCCTAATGAATTATATTATCCTACTACGAACTGAATTTCACAAGGGTCTCTACTCTTAGGTTCCAAATAAACGCCCCCCCCCCCGCTTGTTAATTTTTCGAAAATTTTCCAACCCCCCGTTTATTAATTCTTATGAATATTTTCACCTGTCAAAGAGAAGCAGAGAGAAGGCCCCTTATTTTGCTCTAAATAGCCTGATTTTAGCCTATATTTACCTTATTTTTGGGTCTCAGAAGTACAATTTCTAACCCCACCGGCAATTAGGTCCCCCCGTTTATTATTATGATGAACCTAAGAGTACATTTCTCGATTTCCGTTTCAAATTCATCTTTTTATTTGTATTTTTCATAGTACATAAACCTGTTTTCCTATTCTTCCCTATAGGTCAAAGGTTGTGCTGCTCAACTGCTTCAACTTTTCTAGTAGTATTTATGATAATAATTTATTTTTAAGTTTAGTTAGGATTGAATATCTAGCCAGACTCCATTAAGCAGAGCATTCGGTTAAAGACAACAACTATCTCTTAAACTCTCTTAAACTCATATTCAAGAAAAGAATCTCGAAGTATAGATTGGTCTTTGCAGTTATTTTTATAGGTATTTAGAATTTGTTATTTCTTTGTAATTACATTTTAATGTCTTTAAATTTTCAAAATTAAAGAATTTTCTTCAGTCTAAAATGTAACGAATATTTTTATTGTCCCACCTCATCGCTAAAGCTTTCTGGTCTGTAAATTTGTTTTACCCGATCCAACACGCTTTTGCATGGAAATTTCTACTGTGACTTTAAGCTCATTTCACAGAGAAACTTGTCCCCAGTCTCAAATATAAGAATGTTTGATCCAAATTAAAAAATAAAGACATACATGTACCATATTTTGAACAAACTGGAGAATACCTTAAAGGAATAATTTTCACTTTTTTCATGGTTTTTCGGCAAACCTTGCGAAAATTAGAACCCGTGAATTACAAATTTTACCATTTCTCATCAAAAAAATTAAAAATCTCCAGGAAAATGAAAGAATTGTGTCCAAAATAGGGTAAAAACCAGGAAATGTGATTTTTCGAAAGCGAAAATTATGTTAGGCAGCTAACCGAAGAATAATTTTATTTTTTTAATAAAATATTACTTTGTAGAAAGTTTCAGATATTCATGGAAAGAAGAAGTGTACCACAAACTTCATTCAAATCTGACATTTCTCATGGTCTCCAGGGAAATGTCACAACCTTCAGTTTAAAGCCCCATTCCTGAATGATATTTAGGAATTTAGTTTCAAGCCCGGGGGTACTAGGACACTTTGAGAGACTATTTTTCTAATTTTGTTCATTTTTTAACGTTTTTGCCACTCTTAAAGAGACTATTTCTCAAACATTTCAGCAAGAATTCCGAATTTCAAGAATTTATGACGGGGTTGATTTTTTATTTTCGCAGCTCATTATTTTTTAATGGTTTTTTGTAACCCTTTGAGGGACTTTTGAGAGTGTGAAAATGGGACCCTTATGGCTCGCACATACCCGGCACCAATTTTGCCTAAGTACCCATCAGGCTTTCAATAAAGGTTGGCCGCTTTATTTGGGACATACCGTATACAGCACTCTTACTTGTGATATGATTATGGTTTCCTTTGAGATAGAATATGGTAAGCCTTCTCAGGCAAGTTAAGGCCTGTGCAAAAAAATCGATAAATCGTGACGGCCGTGACGGCCAGTTGTTCCACCCCTTTTTATGGGAAAATTTTTCTTTATTTTCACTCTTCATATTAATACCTTTCGAAAAAGTCCTGGGCCATAAATTCTGTTTCAGCCATTTTGGGAAATTTAAGGCAAAACACTTTTTGCTGACGTCAGCAAAAATTTGAAATACTAATATCTCCTGGAATATTTATTGAAATGAGCTCAAATTTTGTACGAAGGTAGGGTGTATAAATATCTTTAATTTCCAAAAAAAAGTTTTTCAAAAAGTCAGCAAAAATCAGCAATTTTCGTTTCTCCTAAAAAAATGCTGATGTCATCAATTTTTTGGAAAATTTTTTTTTGCAAATAAAAGATATTTATAAACCTTCGTACCAAATTTCAGTTCATTTGGATAAATATTCCAGGAGTTATTAGCAATTTAAATTTTTGCTGACGTCAGCAAAAAGTGTTTTTCCTTAATTTTCCCAAAATGGCTGAAACAGAATTTTTGGCCCAGGACTTTTTGGAAAGGTATTAATATGAGGAACATAACTCAGTAAAAATTTCTTCCAGAAAAGGGGTGGGACAATTGGCCGTCACGAGTTTTATGATTTGTTGGATTTTTGTGTTAGTTGCCATGAAAATGACGGATATTTTTGACATCAAAACTTAAAATGCCAATAATTCCTGGAATTTTTTATCGAAATGAGCTCAAATTTTGTACATAGGTAGGGTTCATGAATATCTTTCATTTTCGAAAAAAAAACTTCCTAAAAATTGATGACGTCAGCATTTTTTGAGGAAAAAAGAAAATTGCTTATTTTTGCTGACGTCATCAATTCTTTGAAAAATTTTTTTTTGGAAACGAGAGATATTTATAAACCCTACCTTCGTACCAAATTTGAGCTCATTTGAATAAATATTCCAGGAGTTATTAGCAGTTTAAAGTTTTGCTGACGTCAGCAAAAAGTGTTTTTCCTTAATTTTACCAAAATGGCTGAAACACAATTTTTGGCCCAGGACTTTTTGAAAAGGCATTAATAGAACGAGTGAGAAAAACCAAAAATTTTTCCCGAAAAGGGGATGGAACAACTGGCCGTCACGCATTATTTGATTCCTTACTTTTTTGCACAGGCCTTAACTTGCTCGAGTTAAAAAATCCGGCTCATAGTGATATCTGAAAAATTTCCACCTATTTTCGACAACTTTAAAGCCTCTCATAATGTAAAGATACACAAAGTAGATCGAATTCAAGTTCTTTCATATGTTAGTGTTCTTTAAAAATCGGACCCTTACAATACAGGCCTTAAGCAGTGAGAAGGTACCCTTACAGTGCATTTTACCGAACGTACTTTCTGAACCTAACAAGTTTGTTTACATATCTTATTTTGCTGAAGCCACCTGAAAATGAGCCTGAGATGTCGACACAATGTGCAAAATAAATCAAAATGGGTGCGGGTCAAAACCATAAAAATACATCATTTTCATTTTTTTTTTGTCAGACTTGCAATTCAGCAGTCCCACATCACACATCCTTATAGTTTAACAACACATTCTTTATTTATGCATCTTTTTTAACAATAACATTAATAACAAAAAGTAAACGCTTATATTAGCATATTTTAACCCTACAATTACAATTTACAAAAATATGTGTGAAAATTCTTATAATTTCCTACACTACAAAAAAATATTAAAAACCTTTTATATATATTCCTTTCATTTACAAGGGACCTCTTCAAATACTAAATTCAATTGACTGAATTTTAAAGGGTGAAATAAAAAAACGCCTTAGTCACACCCCTTTCTCATAGACTCACTCGAATAATTAGCCAAATTAAAAATTATCTTCGAATTTTTGTCCCACTGAAAATAATCAATTAAATCAATCCTTGCTGCAAAATTATATGCTATTTTTTCCCTCCCCCACTGATTTTTCTGACTTGAAAAAAAAAATCCCCAGCCATAAAAAATGTTGGAATATCAATCCCCATCGAGTTTCAGCCCGTTATTTTTATCCCCAGTGGCTGATGGATGGGTCTGTGAGAAGGGGGGTGCTTAGTCTGAACTGACTATAAAACCTCAGTAGCCAGGTATGTAAGGCAAAAGCTAGCAAAGGAGAATCAACTTTTGTTTAGTAACCAATGTTTTTCGTTTACAGTAAAGTATTAGAAAAATAAATTTATATCAATTTTCAACACCAAATATTAAAATAATTCATTAAATAGAAAGCACAGTTTATTCAGAATCCGACGAAGTGACATAGCCATTGTTTTTACACCAACGATAAAACGCTTTCCTGATCTTGACAATTTTCTCTGGCGCTTTACAAAAAACACGAATGTAACTTTCCTCGAAATTCCTCGGTAACGAACTACTCAACTCTGTGAGCTGACGTTTCTTCAATTTTCCATTTTTACCAAAATAATTCATTTCAATCAACGGGTTTTTATCTTTCTTACCGAAATTGAAGACACTTTGAGAAACGAAGATTTCATCTTCGCTGACGTCATCATCAAAAGCGGCGATCTCATTGGCTACTTCCTCTTCAGAGAGAATTTTTTGGCTTGATGAAAATTCATTTTCTTCGTTTTCCACTATCTTCGGGTTGATTTCTCCACAAAAACGATACAAATCTCGCTTCTGAATTCGACGTAAAAACTCTTGCGCTTTCTTTATGTCGTCATCTTCATCATTCAAGCACAGTATTCGATAAAATATAGAATCGGTCATCAACGTGTATTCTTCCATATTTTTAACGGAGGTCGATATTCCGAATTTTTCATCAGAAAGAAGCATTGCTTGAACAAGGAATTCCTCTACAATTTGAGTTGTTTTATGTTGATAGACTTGTCGGTGCAACGTCCAACGAATATGAAAAAGCTCGTATAAGTTCGATTCCTCTTTGTCTCGGGCACAAATTCGAAGCTCCTCTTTTCCTTCGTCATTTTTGACCGGTAGAATTCGGACGTTTTTGAAATATCGATTGAAATCGAAAGAGTTTCGAATGCCAGCGTGATGCGTATCTCGAGCAAAATAATCGAATTTATCACAATCGATTCCAGTCGCTTTGTTCGAGACAATCTCAAAAAGAAATTGCTTTTGCAGGGATTGGTCGCGGTAGTTGGTTTTGATTTCTTTGTTTTCTCCACGAATCATTGCTTTAATGAGATCTGTCTCAAATTCACCGATGCCATTTTCTTGTAAAACCTTTCGAACTCGCTGGTTCTTTTCAATCATATAATCAAACAAGTCACATGACCCTTGCTCATGTGTCCACTTGTTCTCTTGGTCAAAATTTTTACATCGTTTAAAAAACGGACCATCGAAGAGATGAGAGAAGGGACCATGACCGAGATCGTGACAAAGCCCAGCAATTTTTACGCACAAAATATCTTTGTCAGTAATGTCGATTGGGTCTTTGTAGACATCTTGATGGAGATGTCTCAATGTTGTTAACATTTCGCCACAAAGATATGATGTGCCAATGCAGTGCTCAAAACGATTGTGACAAGCACCGGGAAACACCCAATATCCAACACCTAAATAAGAATAGGAAGCAATTCAATGTTTTCTTTTATCACAGGAAATGCATGATGCTACTGCTTATTCTCCTCCCTTGCCCAAAAACTATCCTGTTTAACAAAAGAAACATCCAGAAATTATTTGGAAATAACCTAGTGTGTTCCATCCGTCCTGAGCCTTCCATTCACAGCCAATAGAACTTTGAACGGACCATTCAAACAAGTGCGCAATTTAATTGATGAGGGTGTCTCTAGTAAATAAATACCACCACTTATTTTGGCTATATAAGAAAAGATATTCCTTTTAAACATTTTGAATCTTGCAAAAACCATAAAATAAATCTAAGAAGCCTTACCTAGTTGCTTGATGTCTCTCAATCTTTGAAACTGAGGCGTATCAATAATGGCTACTAGGACTGGATCAAGACTAATTGGCCCGTGTACCGAGTCTTGGAAAATCTTCGGAAAAGAAAATAATTGTCGGCCTTCTGACGGGCTATTTTGTCGTGATTTCTTAGGTGTCGATTCGTCGAAAAAGCCGTCATCTTTACTCTCGTCATGTAACAAGGGACTCAATCTTCGTTTTGTCGGTAACATTTTTCTCGTACTCGAAGCCATATTTAGATTTTCATCATCTGAAATTTGAAAATGAGAAATCTAAATTGCTTCAATTTTATAACGTGATGGATGGTGATAAATATCAAAGCACATACATGCACCTACTAACGAAAAACAACTGACTATTTATTTGCTTCCTAGCCTTTGCAAACGTATCTATGTGAAACGTTCCTTATACGGTTACAAGAATCATTCAACAATAAATGCAAGGCTGACAATTTTCACAGAAATCCACTTTAAATTTCTAGACTTTCAGGAAATTCAAGTGATCCTTTCTACTTAATCAACAGAATTCCATCGATTAGTCATCATTCGTTAATATTTTTTATCAGACAAGTGTTATTGGCATATACCCAAAAAATGAATACTTCAAGACATATAAGAAAGGCTGATACCAGATTATCCCCTAATACAGGTATATCAATAACCGATTATTTATTTAGTTTAATAATAAAACACAGTCAATACATTAATCCATTTTTGAAGTCTAAATGAATATTCACTGGAAGGAGGTCTCTTAACATTTTATAGCATTCCATAACCTACCTAACAAAATCCATCCCACACAAGAAATCGTTAGCCAACTTAAACAAAAGCATGCATTCAAATACCCGACAAATTAAACTATGCAAGAGAACGAAGTCAGAAGCATTTATAGTCTAGACGGACATTCAAACAGATAAGTAGTTTCATAAGACTTAACTGAATGGCTGCAATGTCGATCCTGGTAAACTTAAATTAAGTACCCTTTCCTACACGCATGTGTCACAGATCCGCTGGAACCCCAGCCTCACTGGAAAATTTGGCCAAAATTTCGTCCCCATTGAAAAAAGACCCTACAATTTCAGCCCCACTGGGAGATTGACTTGATTTCATCCCCATCCGAAATTAAAAGTAAAAAATTACACTCCAAAACCATCCCATCCCCACTGGATTTTTCGAATTAGGAACAATTCCCATTGGGATTTCGATAAAAATTGTTATCCCCGTTGTGGGAAAAACTTGCAAAGTTTCACCGAGGCTGTGATACAGGGGTGTTTCCCTGATGCGTTTTCATTCAAGAGTTTATAGGTTTAGACTGATCTATTTCCTTTCGCTAAGCAACACCACGATATCCATTTGTCTACCCCTTTTTTTGGTCAGCCTAAGCTGAGCATTCAAATAGGTAAAATTTTCTTCCACAAGACGGCAAAAAAAAAAATCCGATTTCCCGATCTCACTTTGATTTATAAACTTTCTTCCGATCGGGTCAACTTTTTGGGTACTTTTAGCGTGTGTTGTTTTTACAGATCATAATGTGGTGTTTCAAGATGGCGGCTCAAGCGATAAGTCGATAAAGTGTTGTTCCAAAGTTTTTCCAGTGTGAATCTGTTGCAAGCTTCAATTTCTGTCATTTATTTTTTTAACTCGGCAAATCAAACACATGATTTTCATCAAGGGGATTCTTTTTCTACATCTTTTGAAGGTTTAAAGCCGTTTGCTCAAGTTTTTGTTTATGTTGAATTTTCTGATACTTTTTATTGTTGCTTTTTATTTACAGTAGTTTTTGCAATAAAAACATATTTTTCTTGTTTGCCTCTAGAGGGGGATTGATGGTGTTATAATGTTATTGGAATTTGATAAAGTATACAAAAGTACAGCTACTGTCTAAACTTGATAAAGACTGGATGCAATCGTGTTTTTTTGGACGTTTCGCTTCAGACGACCCTGCCGCGGATACACCGGACATACCAGCGTTATTTTTTGTCTGGTGTTTTCTTCATTAAATTTTCAAAAGTGCACACTGGACTGCATGTCTGGTACATTTTTCTCTCGGAAACAAAGTACACCAGACACTACACCGGACTTTTTTCCAGTGCAGTGATTTATCCATATATTTGCGCACCTGACAAACTGCACCGGAATGTCCTGTGTATCGGCAAGGTTGTGGCTTCAGTCATATTATATAAGGTGGATCGCAAAAAATTGTTTGGTTCCCGTCATTTCTACTTTAAAAAGTGAGTCGTTCGGTCGGTCGGTCGAAAATATTTTTCTGTTAAAGAAGCAGCTACATCTTGTTAAAGGGAATCCGCGTGGACTGGTCCGAATTAAGAAATTGAGAAACCGTCAACCGTGGATAAACTGGTTTTCGGTTTACTCTCCATTAGCACGAGGCTCGCTACTTCGATTTGAAAACTTGTAAACACAGAGCCGGCAGAAGTTGACAGTGGGAATCCAGCAAAGCAGCCGGAAAAGCTTTCAGACTTACAGACTATACCTGCTGACCGTAAATCAGGGTCAGTCAGATGACGGGAACCAAATGATGACGATCACATCTCCTATTATTGGACTTGCAAAATTATGACAAATGGTCAATGATCAATTACTAGTATATTAATATATATATATATACAGTTTTTGTTGAAATTGATCAAATTATTTTTCACGCAGTTCCGAACAGCAGATTTTTCTGATCTTTGCGCACGTTTTTGGCTTTAACTAAATGGTTGATATGGAATGAATGGCGATTTTAAAATATTAATCATTAAAAATAAAAAAAACGCTGTCAGTGCTTGGCACGGAGGAGAAGACTTCCAAATGAAATTTATCGCTGCTCGGCTGCCCTGTTGAGTTTGTTTATTATGGTCATGTTGTTATTCCGCCCAGGCAGAAAATCAGCCGCCCAAATTCATAGACCAATCAAAAGAGAGCTTAAAGCGAAACACGGGAAAAATGAGCTCCCCGCAAAGTTATGAATTTTAAGTTTCGCTTTCGATTATCATTTGCGACCAGCAAAGTCTTCAAGATGGTTGTGTACATGTTATGAAGAGAGTGTGCATGTTGTGTAACTTGATGGTACTAAAATAAGTTATATACTGTGTAAATTTACTGTCTGGATGCAAATTGTGTTTTTCTATAGATTTTGATTTTGTTTCAAGTGAAAAGTGGGACAGTGATCAGTCACATTTCCTTTAATGGAATTGCAGAAAATTATGGCAAATAGCTTTTGGAATTTGACCAATTATACTAAAAAACAGTTCCTGTGTTGAATTTTTAAAAAGACTGAACAATTTATCACGCAGTTCTGGATCAGTCACATTTCCTTTAATGGAATTGCAGAAAATTATGACAAATGGCTTTTGGAATTTGATCAATTATACTAAAAAACAGTTTCTGTGTTGAATTTTTATAAAGACTAAACAATTTATCACGCAGTTCTGGACGCAAATTATTTTTACGTATCTCATTGGACTTAAAAGTATACAAAGACCCCAAGTATACAAAAACACAGTTCCTGTTGAAATTTTATAAATATCGGACTACTGCAAAGTTTTTGATGCAAATTCTGGCAAATTGTGTTTTTCTAGAATGTGCGGTTAGTGACTAGCTTAAAATTGTTAATGGCGACCAGTTACAATTTCTGGTAGGAGCTGCAGAGAATTGTGACAAGGTGTTATATATTGGAATTTGGTAAAGTATACAGACTAAAATTGTTCCTGCTTTAGAAATTTATGAAGGATAAAAATATTTTTCACAAAGTTATATATATACTGAAGATATGTAATATCAGTCATTTTAAGGAAAGGAAAAGATTTGATATATAAGCAACTTAAAAAGATCTAGATTAAAAAAAAAAGAATGTTTTTGTATTTTTGAAGATTATACATTTTTTTATTTATTATTTTTTTGAAATCATTCCAATATCGAAACAAAAGAGAGATGGTAAAATTTAAAAGAATGAGAAACACAAAACCACCAATTAACAACTCTCAACACACATATATAAATAGAAAACAAAAACTATGCCTGAAGTCCCGGACTTGTGACCGGTTTAAAGCGACTTTACACGTGTTACGGGTACCCATAACACTCAGTCTCCCTCAGGCAATATCTAAAACCGACCCGCAGTTCCAAACACATAAACAAACTAAATAATAAAATAAAATTAAGAAGGGAAACAAGCTAAAAGATATTTATAACTGATCCATTTCTATATAGGCAAAAACTATGTTTTTCAGGAGTTTGCGGTTTTCTTAAAGTTTGTAGCTTAATGGCAGTCAGTTACAATTTTTAGAAGAAGCTGCAGAGAGTTACGACAAAGTGCTATTGGAGTTTTATCAAGTAAACAAAAAAAGTATAGTTTCTATGTAATCATGAACATATAAACGGCTGGACGTCTATCTTTTATTGTCTATTTGAAGCGAGCTTCGTTGCCGCCTGTATTTCAAAATTGGTATGAAAAATCCGACAATATTCTGTCATAATTTTATTTCTTTGAATTATTTAGGTAAAAGGATTGATAGAGCTTGAACATTACTCCTAATGCACAAAAAAATTATTCTCAAATTTTTTCACAAGTTTGCAATATATTCTATCGACATTTTCAACTCTAAAATGCAGAATTTCAACTGCGTGTATACTTTTGAATCACTTTTGTCACTCCAATAATTTTTTTTATGACTTAAAAAAAATAGCTTGCCAAAGTTGAGAGCCTGTTTCATAAGAATATCGAAATTAGAATGTGACACTCTCTAAAATTATTAGACACTTTTAAGTCAAAATTTAGAAATATTAGTCGGAGTTTTGACAAGCTGACGATGATTTTGCCTCTGTTATCTTTGTTATGATATAGATAAACGACTTGAGAAGAGTAGAACAACAGAGACTTTTGTCGAAGTTTTGACGTTGTTAGCAAGGTATTCCCAAGTGGTATATCATCAAAACCTATTGTTTCATTTTATGCTTTTAACGAGACGGCAACGAAGCTAGCAGCCTTTTCTACAAAAAGACAAAGGAGATGGATGTCCAGTCGTTTATATGTTCATGATGTAATGAAAACTATAATTGGTTCTGCACTAAAATTATGGCATGTATCTTTATTTTGGGTTTGACTTTTTGGCAATTTTCTTATTTATTTGTAGTATAACACTTTGGTCAGATATGGATATTGTCTACACCCAACAGCAGTGGCAGGGGGTGCAGGGTGTGCAGTGCACCAACCAGATCTGAGAGGGGCGCCAAAAGAGCTTTTTAAGGGGGGCGCCAAAATTTTGTTGATGTTTAATTGGGCAATTTGGCGCCCTTTGGCACGTTTATAGCGCCTTCTATAAGTACAATGTTAATTTGTTTCGCCTGCGGCGCTTTATTTTACCTTCTTGCATCCTTTCTCTTGAATTTTTTTAAAACTTCTATCAATATAGACGATGTTATCGTCCGTTACAGTGATAGTAAAGGCGGGAAAATGGCGGTATGGCGTTATGGCGGTATACGGAAAAAAATCGGCGGGAGAGTTTCGAAGAAAGACTGGCAACTCTACCGACTGTAAACTCTTTTCGGCAAAAAAAACCGTTTGCGAATTTTTTTATTCGGCTTTGGGCTTTTTTCTTAGATAGTGATTCGTCTTAGACTATAGCATAGTCTACTATGAAGTGTTGTGTATCCACCAGGAGTTAAAGAGAATGCTCACCCCAAAAATGAGAGATTGCCAAAATGGTCAAAACTTGTTGATTCTCGCTGTGGTTTTTTTGGTCTTATACTGACTTACTTTCTCCGTTTTAGAAGATCTTTTAAGCTGTTTGACCTTTCTTACACCAAAATTTTTTGCCTGCGGCGCCAAAATTACAAGCAACCCTTCCTCCCAACTTCTGAATTTTTGACCTCTTTCAGCCATTGATCTTTAACAGAGAGTACAGTAAGACCAGCGGCTCAACAGTTTAAAGATTATCAGGTAATTTTTCTGATAAGAGTTTTAGAAAGCAAAAATATAGACTAAATCGACTTATCAGGTATAAAATTTCTATTTCAATGATTAGGGGCTTTACTTTTAACCAGTCACTGCTCTTACAGTTTAGTATTTTCACTTAATGATGGAAGGCGCAAATAAGGACAGAAATACTACTCAGGCAAATTAAGGCCTGTCCAGATTTTTCAAACTTACCTCAATTTTTTATCACCGTTTCCACTTGTCAGAGCATATCACTTCATACAGCGTATTGGAGTGTAGATCACTGGAATTGCTGTTCCATAATTAATTTTTCCACCCAAAAAAAGATATTAGGCAAAAACCAAAAAATGCTGACGTCAGCAAAACTTGTTTTTTGAATAACTCCAGTTTGGCTTATGGTATAAATATTAAATTTGGACCAAAGTTGCACATCATTAAAATGATCATTTTGAAAAAAAGAATTTTTGAAATTTTGCTGACGTCAGCACTTTATTGCAAAATTTCGTATTTTGCTGATTTCTGCTGACGTCAGCAAAATTTGCAAAAAAAAAATATGCAAAAATGTTCCTATTATTGATATGCAACCTTTGTCCAAATTTCATGTTTATACCATAAGCCAAACTGGAGTTATTCAAAAAACGAGTTTTGCTGACGTCAGCATTTTTTGGTTTTTGTCTAATATCTTTTTTTGGGTGAAAAAATTAATTATGGCACAGCTATTCTACACTCCAATAGGCTTCTTTCGATGTATGAAGTGATATGCTATGACAAGTGGAAACGGTGATAAAAAAATAAGGTAAATTTGGACGTGCCTTAATTTGCCTGAGTAGGGGCGCCAATTTCATAGTTTGCACCACCAAGAAAATTAAGCCAGGCCGCTACTGCCCAACAGAAAAAATGTGTTATAACTGACTAAAATGAACAAAAAGTTTAATTACACTAGACTAACTAACATCCCAAACGAGCGAGGTTCCTAGCCTTTTCAACCGGCAGCTAATTGCCATTGTATCGAACGCTGATCTAACATTTGCTCGCATCTCGTCAAAATTATCCATTTCACCCCTTTGACCTTCTAACCCCTTTGACCCTCTAACCCTTAACCCTCTTAGCTCTTTTGGCTGACCTTCCAGCCTCGGCTGGTTTATTCTAAACTGTATTAAGCAGGAGGTTTTTAATCTGAGGGAAAATCCATAAAATCCATTAATTAAAAATTAGGGTACTCTCCCAAAAAACTTTTCAAAGGGAAGGTTTAAGCACTTTCAGGAAAAGTCATAAAATGGTGGGAGGAAGGGGGCTAATCATATGCCATTAAGGCGATTCGAAAAATTGCCAAAATCATCTCTTTACAATTAGGCTGTGGCAGTAAAAGGGTGAATGAAAGAATGATTATGACGATTCGAACCTAAAATAGCCTCCAAAAAGAATATAACGTTTTGACTTACAGATAAAATATTCAGCTTCTTGGCCAGAGGGTATGGATTGAAAACTTTCCATTTTCAGTAATACGACGAAAATACTCACAAACTGTCTCGAAAGCAAACGTTACGCGAAAAAAGCGTTGTCAAGATGCAAAGATTTTGATTCCTCTCACAAGCAAAAAAAGAGAAATCACTTTAAATTACAATCGTATTGCTCATTAAATTATTGCAAAAGATATACAGAAAGAAATGATATAATTGTATCAAATATAGAAAATAGACTGATTATCAGCTGATATCGCCACTCTAAATTTTCCTTGTCATTAAAGATCGATAATTATTAGAATGTTTTTTGTAAGCATCACTATCAGAAAAAACCATTCAATAAACAATTCTACAACAGAACTCAGAACTTAAGACATCTTTTTTATAAGAAGAATACGATACGGTGAGGCTTATAAACACCACAAAAAATTAGCCTGGATGTTTAATGTTAAGAACAAGATTATGGTATAAAATTTTAACATTATAGTCCAAAAAGTACCTCAAATTTAACTTACTTTAAAAACAAGAACAGGATAAGAACAATTTGAAGATCAGCAAGGTGCCAAAAATAAGAACAGCTCCAGCTGCCCCTCTTTAAAAACTTCATTGTGGCCTTCAAAAAATAGTATAGTTACAATTTTACGTCAGCTTATTTATGTTAACAGTTATGCAAACATGAGCTCAAAAGAGGGGACACTATCAGTTCAGAAATTCCACAGGAATTTAAAATGTTTGTTACGTCAAGCAAGCAAATAAGGAAAGCGTATTTCTCTACTATTAACCATACGTCTTTTATATAAGAGCAAATTAAATAAGAACTTAAGGCTTTGATGGCCCAAATAGTGAGAACAATTTTTTGAGGCTTCGCGGTCTCCAAAACATCCAATTTCTTAGGAAATCACACAAAGATACTCATTAAAAGGTGAAAATAAGAATATTTTAACAAAACCCTTAAGCTTAAAACTTAAATTAAAAACACCCGAAGGCTTCAAAAATTTTCAATGTTCTTATAAAACAAGTGTATGAACAGACACATCGACGATTTTAGAATGGCGTCTTTTGAAGTTAGCAGGAAAATCATATGGAGGAAAATGAAGAAGAATTTACACAAAAAAGTGTTAAAACGAAGAGTGGAGTGATTTGTGTCGGGCATCTAGGCTTTTATTACAATTTCTTCCCTCAAAACAAAACAAAATTCCTATAAAAGTTTTCCGACCCTTAGAAAGACTTATTTTCGCAATTTTTTTTGAGGTGAAAAGCGACCCTTAAGGCATGAACCTATCCAGCAACCATTCTTGTCTAAGTACCCCCCAGGTTCATTATACGTCACTGCAACTAGTCAATACATTTCTCTAAGCTAATCAAAAACTATTCAGCAAACACACAATCAACGGTACATTTCAACTTTTTCATCATAGCAAAAAAAAATCGTCACCGTATCAAAAACAGAGATCAAATTTTCAACTGCTTTTTTTACTAATTCGTCCTTGTCATAACATCATGAACATTTTTAACATTTTAAATCTCTAAGAATAACCAGCCCCCTACTTTCCAAAGTTTTGAGAGAAAACTCACAAGGTTAATCTGTAGAACCAAATGAAGTACAAACACTCGCTAAGCTCGACTCAAATCAACTCAAAATTTGGAAAGCAAGATTAGCATTATTCCTGATTTTTGTAGCGACGTATTTTGACTTGTGAAAAATCAAAATGGCCAATATTAATATTTTGCCTGAGAAAAAGAACAAAAGTTTTTCTGTTTATTGAGAAAGAGCCCTGCTTCACTATACGAAAAGAGGTTGAAGATCATATTCCCTGACTTGAGGTTGTCTTTTGACGTCCCTGGCTTAACATGAATGAATGAAGCAATACAGGATGAAGAAAGATTATGATTTTGTGACTGACTTGCCAAGAAATTTCCCTCAGTAGGCAATACCTTTTCGACCGTAGTCGCGCGGGCATTTTTTGTCCGCTTTATCCCACTAAAATCGCCCCAGTCCTTTTTTGACGCATTTTTCTATCGTCTATAGGTGCAAAAAAAGGACTGGGGCGGTTTTAGTGAGATAAAAAGCGGACAAAACATACCCGCGCGACTACGGTCGAAAAGGTGTATAAGATGAGATGTCATCTTCATTTAAAACTACAGTTCAAAGTTTTACTTTCATCCCGATTGGCAGGTGGTGTCTATCCCTCATAAAACATGCTCACCTCCTAGTCACTGACATTGGTGAATTTATCAAAGTAAAAAGGTCAGTTTTATGACCAAGATTACCAATACCTTGCATCAATTCTATTTCGGCTTTGAGATTAATAAGAAAGACTTTTCTAAGAAAAACAGTGTACAAAATCGCACTTAGGTGATACTCGTAGAAAGCTAAAAAGTCTCGACACTTTGCTAACAAATTTGTTTTCCAATAAGCATAAAACATGAGGCTTGGGGACACGAAAAGTTTATTTGCGTTTGTGCAGGTTGGCAGACGATATCATCCACCAGGATGCAAGTGAAATTTTTCAATCTGCGGACCTAGACGGGGGTTCGTTATTATCAGTTAGGGTTAGGGTTGGAGCTCGAGAGTCACAATAAAGGCCTTCTTAGGGGCATTCGTACCCTAAGACTTAACTTAGGATCCCGTAGGGATCCTTGTAGGGGCACCGGTACGGTTGGGAGCTTTCTTAATTAAGGACTGTAAATTACACGCTGTAAGTATTTGTGAATGACGGCTTTCTCTCCTGTCTCGTCGGCACAAGCGGTTAGGCACTGGGTTTGTAAACCAAGGTTGCTTGCATTTGATGGTTCGAGCCGGGGTCGGAGACCTATTTCACCGGTACAGGCAAATTTCAGAAAAATACCTTAGAAAACAGTTAGAAACACTTGAGAAAGTCAGAAAATCAGGATAGAAGATAGGAAAGTAGAAATTAAGGGGGAATAAGAGAGGATGCATCCTGTTGGAGTTTGTGCAATGCAACATGCTCCATCCCACCAACACAAGAAAAAAAGTGCGTGTCCCATGGGGGTTCCATGGTTTCTTTTTTTGTTTCATGGGAGAAAAAGTGAGGGAAATACCCAAAAGACAAGCAGATTTTGTCCCAGGGACAAAAGTGAGATTTGACTTTAATTGGTAGAAAGAAGAATGGGGTGGAGACACGAGAAAGCGTTTCAGGTTGGTGGGATGGAGCATTTTGCATTGCACCAACGCGACAAAAACTTTTCGTGTCCCCAAGCCTTAATTCTATTTTGGCTTTGAGATTAATAAGAAAGGCTTTTCTAAGAAAAAAAGAGTACAAAATCGCACTTACAATCATGGTTGAAATATATTGAGAATTCCTCTTATTTTAACGTTTTTCAAGATTTAAAGTTCGATGGTCAATTTTGGGCTATCTCTTTAATTTAATCGAATACTTCAATTTGGGAGGGGTTGGCAGACTTACAGGCTATATTCTGAGCCTTATTGGACTATTTTTGAGCCTCGAAATCCTCTGCCGTTAAAACTCAGAGTTAAAACTCTACCCTTCGAACCTACTTTAGAGCACTTACAAATCGATTGTGGTTTCAAAACTTCCCGGTGAATTTCCCTTTTTCTCAGATATTATGACCTTGATTGTAGGTGATACTGTAGAAAGCTAAAAAAGTCTCGACACTTCAGGTTTGGGGACACGAGAAGTTTGTTTCATTAATTCTATTTCGGCTTTGAGTTTAATAAGAAAGACTTTTCTAAGAAAAACAGAGTACAAAATCGCACTAAGCTTACAAGTCTCGACACTTTGCTAACAAATTTGTTTTCCAATAAGCATAAAAACAAACTTACTAAGAAAATCATCATCAGAAAAAAACCAATACCAACACAAACCTAAACGAAAAACATGAATATATCCACGACCGTGAGATATGTGATATATATGTGAGAAGTTTTTCCCTGTAGCATTAAGGTTTAAGTTATGAATAATACACATCATAAAAAAGGAATATTCCCAACCCGATTGAACCCATTGAAGGATAATAAAAAGGCGATACAATTGAAGATGGTGAATAATTAAAAAAAAAGCTGATGAGGAGAATAGGGGGATCTGCGTGAGGATTTTTTTATTTCTCTGATAATGTTTTTCGTGAAAGCAACCCTTTCCAGCCATTGAGTTTCAAGCCCGAAGGGCTAGAGGCGAGACTCCTGGATGGGAAATGAAACCACCTATTTCCCATCCAGAACGCCCGCGCGTAGTTTTTACTCAAAACCCGGATTGAAACTAAAATCAATCGCTAGATTTCAAAAAATGTATTCCTCCAAAACAAAGGAACCGCTAAATACAATCCGTCGTCATGATTACGGCGCGTTCTATGCACGTTTTGGATGGGAAATAGGTGGCTGCAATTTCTCTTGCCTGAAAAGACCTAAAGTTTCGCCTCTAGCCCTTCGGGCTTGAAACTCAATGTTTCCAGCGTTCATAGCCCGGGGTCCACTTAAAGCTTTTTTATAGACTGGATGGCGCGATTAAGTGGCCTGGTAGTATATGTCAACTCCAAGTAGTTTTTTTTTATAACTCGGATTTTTTAACATTCTTTTTCAAAATGGCGACCTCGTCAAATGCTCCTAGTCTACTTCACTGGACTCATAAAAAATTAACAGAAAGCAAAGTTCAGCCAAAAGTAGACTCTAGTCTACAGCGTACACAAATAAATGCGAGGAATGAGTCATTTTTCTCAGATGAAATATTTTTAATTATTTTGGTCGATACCCGAAAACACTGAAAAAGATGTGATTTTCATATCTTATACTGTACCTTCCTTCCTCGGCGATGAAATACGTTTCAAAATAAAATACCGGAGAAAACAAAACAAAAAATTGATTTGACGTCAAAATGCCGATAAGGTACGTCAACCATAAAGTTTACTTTCAAATTTTCAAGTTGGGAAAGCCATCTCTAATTCTTTTTCATTAGAATGCTTATACAATATATTTGGACCAAGTGACATACATTAAAATAAGGCTCGAGAACTGTTAGAAAACTGAACGTTGATATGAATGAGATTGAAATTCATGAAACAACTGCTGGAGAAATCTTTAGTCAATTTTTTTTTTTAGATTCGTAGCTTTTGAAATTCTTCCACACTTTTGCATTCTTATCGTTCGCCCTTTAGTGCACCCGGCGTGACCACAAGGTTATGTCACCATCCTTTCGATGTGGATTTGTGATACTTTTCAGATTTGTTTGCCTCTTATTATTCGTTTTTAACTAATTTAGTCTAGTGATTTTTATATTTACCGTGTCAAATGTATATTTGTGAACATTAAAAACACAGTTCTGTGTATGCGACGTTCCGACGGTTGTCTTTACCAATATATATATAGTGAAGATATGTAATATCTGTCATTTTAGAAAAAGAAAAGTATTGATATATAAATAACTCAAACTGATAAAAACGAAAAAAGTTAAGAATATTTTTGTTAATTGTGTGTATTTACGATTTTCATTCCGAAACAGAGGGTAATTTAGCAAAAAGTTAAAGGGAATTTAAATAGTGGTATGTGAAAGAAAAACCTAATCCAAATGAAGATAGAAGAAAAGTAATAGTGGAGAAACAATGCATTGCAAAAAACTTTTTTGATGAACACACTTCCGTACAATCATTTACACGAGTTCATCATAATACATACAAAATGGGGACAAATACAAAAGCAAACACATCAAATAAATTAAAAAAAAAAAAAAAGGTACATACACAAAACAAAACCCGAAGTCCCAGACTTGTGACTGGCATAGTGACTTTCCACGTGTTTAAGGGCCCACACTCAGTCGCCTTCGGAAAACATAGTAAAAAGGAACTGACCAGCAGCTTCCAAATAAATAACAGACAACAAACAGACACTACAACAAAATACAGTACAAAAGGGCAGAAAGACACACTGTACCAACTATCCCACGTACACTACAGGTGAAACAAACATTTGTAACAAACACAATCTTACATAAAAATAGAAAAAATCACACAAAAACTGAAAAGAATAGAATCGCAAGTTGGCCGAGAACCCGGTTCGGCGTGCCGCGACGGGAGGACTGCACAGGGCAAAGAAAAGTAGGAAATGAATACCTCCGATGCTAATGCTAATTCTTTAGACAGAAAAAAAAAAAAAAAAAAAAAAAAAAAAAAACAAGAAAAACCAAACAAACAAACACACATACAATACACAAGAAACAATTTCAATTTCACAATTTGAAAATATGTAAAAATTCTTCGACGGTTTTCCCATACTTCATAAAACAGTCAGGAAACCTGGAAAAACATTTGACAACTTGCTTCTTCAAGAAAGCGTTTGAAGCACCCTGGTTTCGCATTCGAATGAAAAGCTCAGTGACTCTAGGAGTCAGATCTTCAAACATGAGTGTGCTACGTGCTATCCGTAAAATTTCTGAAAAGACGGATCCATAAAAAATGCACGATGGGATGTTACTGTCGGCATGTGGCATCCTTACAATGAAGAAGGGAAAGGCATCTCTCTTATCAAAAAGTTTATATCTAAAAATATTGTTTTCAACGGTGATATCTAAATCTAAAAACGATGCATGGTTTCCATGGTGCTCAACTTTGAGATCTAATTCTTTAGGGTAAATCTGTTTGTAGCAATTATGAAACTCATCTCTGTCATATATATATATATCTCAAATTGCTACAACGTGTATGCGCAAATCAGTTTATTCCAACTTAGCTTTTTCCATAACTCTAAAGTCGGGGATTTTCCACCGCGATATCCTTTTTATTAGGCTGATTCCGATGTAGGGGCTACTATGTAATATATGTATTGTAATATGGTCCATTGATAATGGTTTCAGACGATTACAGGCGGCGGCAGTCGAGTCAATAAGAAATTAAGTCATGAATATCAACAAAATAAGTTTTATCAAAATGAAAAAAAACATAAATCTTGAAGACGTCCTTACCCAATGGCTCAGCAAAACATGTGTTTAAAAGTCTCATCGTTGTGGCACCATTTGGAGGTATGGACTCAATGGATGATGCAAGAATCTTCATTTGTTACCAGTCAATCGCTTGGTTGACACGGATGATCTCCAAAAACGTAAAAGTGCGGTATAATGAGAACCATATATGAGTCTGTTTTCAAACAGTAATAGTTTCGAATGATCCATCCTTTGGATTTATGCACTTTTTGATGGGGGAAGAAGATAAGTAGAAACCACAGATTCTGACTTTGCGGTTTTAATGTGCATAATTTGCTGTTGTTTGAGTTTAAATATCCTTTTTAGCGTGATTGTCCACATAGATTTCAATGACGTTTGATACCGCAAACTGTATTAGTGCGGTGACATGAAATCTGGGTGAACAGGATTTTGCTCTTGTTTTTCAGGTTGAGGTTTGGCCAAATAAATACTTTGTCAGGCATGCCTATAATTCATCCACAGTAGCTCCTCCTATCGATATGTGTAGAAACCCACCAATTAAAACATCATGGCCAGGCGATCTGAAATAAGATAAAATGATCATGATGAAAATAAGATGAAAACGGAATGCCTTCCATATACAATCCGAGGGCGTAGTTGTTTGATTCTATCACCAACCCAGATCTAGGTTTTAAACGATTTCCCAGTATTGGATTGGCTTCCTATTAAGCTTCTGATGAATTGTGTAACGAAAAGTTTCTTACAGGAAGTATCTTTAGAGGTCTGTGGACTAGCTTCATCTTTGTCCCAATTCGTAGATCAAGATTAATCAAATTAGAAACCAATGCAATGCTGAATTCGCCTCACTTTTAATTTCTAAAAGTAACTAGCAACAATTTTCCAAGCGTAAAACCAAACATTTGCGCGGCCGCGCGGCACAGAGACAAAAAATTGACGTCAAGAAGAGAGATGAAGTCCCTCCAATGTCAAGTCAGCTCAAATTCAAATCGTTCAAATTCAACCTCAACGAAAGAAACAAAGATCCATCTGTATATTGTAAAGCCGATTTTTAAACAGAAAAGGTAATTTTAAATTCCAGGGGTTGTTCATTTGTTAAAGGGATAATCAGATGGTTGTCTGTACACAAACCCGATATCTACGGCTAATTTCAAAATTCATTGCCGTAGAGGAGAACTACACTACGATAATCGTGAGATACACTCTGGTACAGAGTAATCAGATGGTTGGCAAGATTGAGATATTTCACTACTGAACCTACAGGGAAAAACAGACTGTATTTTTCCTTACCCAAAACTTTAATAGTGTTTTTTAAATTCTTGGTTTTTAAAAGATCTCAAAAAGCAGTCGCCATGTTTTTTTATGGATCTCGCATCACGCTTTCCAGTTTGTTATTGTAAACCGAGTTGGCTTACAAACTCACAAAATCCCGAGAGACATTTGCTTTCACTTTTGTTTATTTGTTTATGCGGACCGTTGAGGAGCAAATTTTTAGTATTATCGCCGTTTAAACGGTTCCGAAGAAAACCTTTCTGTCAGGGGGTTTAGAGTGTAAAGTCCTGCAAAGCATTTGTAAATTATTTCTTTTATTGGGTATAGCACTTTTGTACTTTAGTTTACTTGCCTTTTATCATGTGAACATAAAACCATGAAGATTCCTATTTTGAGTTAAGAATGTCCAATATACATTGTCGATTATCTTTGAGGAAATTCTACAAGACCCCCTGAAATATATCTCACCTTCGACAAGTCAGTCATAATTGAACGTCTCTACGCATTTTTGAATAACGGAATGATTGTCAAGGAAACCATAAGGAAATACAAGGCTCATCTCCTCCATTGCTTGTTAATTAACGTTAGAGTTCTACACTCCATTACTTCCTACTTCTGCTAGACATAATTGACAGAAACAACTTTATATATCTTTATATAATAGTATAGAGTATCGTTGTAAAACAGCTCTTAAAAATAGTCAGCGTTAATACTCATTTTTTTCCTTAAAACAGCTTCACTATAGCTTTCTAAGTGTATCTTATATATACACATTTTTCTTTGGATAGATCACGTGACGAGGGGGCTATGAAACCAAAGTTAAATGAGCAACTGCTACAAGAACATTCAACCATGACTTGGAAATCATTTCATGATTCTGTACACGGAACCATAATGCTGCACCCAGTCCTGGTAGCCATTATTGATACGCCTCAATTTCAAAGGTTGAGAGACATCAAGCAACTAGGTAATTCAGAATTTTTAAATAGTCGCAATAATTTGGAATAAAAACTTTGTACATAGGTCCAGGGCATATTCAGCGACATAACCATGATAATTTAGTAACGTTTTAGGGTTGTTAAATTTGTCTAACGAATAGTAGAGGGCATTTTGTAAAATCGCTTGACTGTTTTGTTAGAAGCACTTGTTATACATTTTTGGAAAGCTAAGGGGTAGGGGAGTCGAAATTACTATGTTTCCAATTTTTTTTCGGACACTTTGGTGTGATTTTCGGACAAATATGACGGTCTCAGGCAAAAATCATAGGGTTAAAAATTAATGAAAATTTTAGCTCGAGAAAACGGAGACCTGTTGTATATTTTTGGAAAGCTCTCAAAATATTAGGATTAGAGATATATTGCAAGTATAGGTGATTTCAGTACCTAACTCGAGATATTGAGCTTCAAAAAGCGCAAAAACTGGACAAAATAGCTGTTTCTGGCTGAAAAACACGGTTTTCTAGGGTTAATATCTCGAGGTAGGTACAGAAATCACCTATACTTGCAATATATCTCTAATCTTAATTTTTTGAGAGCTTTCCAAAAATATACAACAGGTCTCCGTTTTCTCGAGTTTAAATTTTCATTAATTTTTAACCCTATGATTTTTGCCTGAGACCGTCATATTTGTCCGAAAATCACACCAAAGTGTCCGAAAAAAAAATTGGAAGCATAGGAATTTCGATTCCCCTACCCCTTAGCTTTCCAAAAATGTATAACAAGTGCTTCTAACAGAACAGTCGAGCGATTCCAAAAAATCGAACAAAATTCCCCCTACTAGAACAAGCACATAATCTAGGGGTTGAATAATTGAACATATCTTGAAAAGATTTTTCTATATTTGTTCTTCTCGTTTGTACAGGAGGAGCATATTGGGTGTTTCCCGGCGTTTGTCACAATCGTTTTGAGCATTGTATTGGCACATCTTATCTTTGTGGAGAAATGTTAACAACATTGAGATATCTCCATGAAGATGTCTACAAAGACCCAATCGACATTACTGACAAAGACATTTTGTGCGTCAAAATTGCTGGACTTTGTCATGATCTCGGCCATGGTCCCTTCTCTCATCTCTTTGATGGTCCGTTTTTTAAACGATGTAAAAATGCTGACGCAGCGAATTGGACACACGAACAAGGGTCATGTGATTTGTTTGATTACATGATTACAAACAATCAACATGTGAAAGAACTTTTGGAAAAATACAATATTCGAAAATTTGAACAAGATCTCATCAAAGCAATGATTCGTGGAGAAAGCAAAGTTTACATTACAACAAACCATAGCTCATCCTATCAAAAGCGATTTCTTTTTGAGATTGTCTCGAACAAAGAGACCGGGATCGATTGTGATAAATTCGATTATTTTGCTCGAGATACGCATCACGCTGGAATTCGAAACTCCTTTGATTTCAATCGATATTTCAAAAACGTTCGAATTTTACCGGTCAAAAATGCCGCAGGAAAAGAGGAGCTTCGAATTTGTGCTCGAGACAAAGAGGAATCAAATTTGTACGAACTTTTCCATATTCGTTGGACGTTGCACCGACAAGTCTATCAACATAAAACAACTCAAATTGTAGAGGAATTCCTTGTTCAAGCACTGCGTCTTGCTGATGACAAATTCGGAATATCGTCCTCAGTTAAAAATATGGAAAAATACACGTTGATGACCGATTCGATTTTTTATCGAATACTGTGCTCAGATGATAAAGATGAAAAGATACTGGAAGCGCAAGAGCTGTTACGTCGAATTCAGAGCCGAGATTTATACCGTTATTGTGGAGAAATCAATTCAAAGAAGGTCGAGGATGATGGTTGTAAACTGTCGGATGAGAAAATCGCTGAAAACATGGGAGTTAGTTTAGATGAGATTTTCCTTGGAAGAAGCAATTTCAGTTTCGGTAAAAAAGGTAAAAACCCATTAGAAGAGATGATTTTTATCGGTAAAGATGGCATTCCAAAAAGGCGTCGACTGACAGAGTTGAGCAGTTCGTTACCAAGAAGTTTCCAGGAAAGTTACATTCGTGTTTATTGTAAGGAGTCAAGCAAATTCAAAAGTGTCAATGAAGCATTTCAAAAGTGGAGAAAAAGAATTACGAATGAAGATGAAGAAGATAGAAAATGAAAATATTAGCTACAGTGAATAGTGAACAATAGCTAAAGTGGTCAAAGTCATTAGAATAGGATTTTAAATTATAATTTCATGATCCGATAATTGGGCTACAGTATTCTAGAAAAAATCTTCCCCCTCAATTTTGAGTAGGGTAACTTTTTGAGGGTCAATTCCTTGGATTTTTGGCAACTTTCGAGATTTTTGTTCAAAATTTCAAAAAAAACCTGGATTTTCTACAAAATTTCATTGACCCCTTGGATTTTCCAGCTTTTCTTAAACTATCTCTCTGTCGTAAATAGAATGAGCTCCTGGGGGTTGAGTATACTGTTTTTGGAATACGCCTGTTCGGGTTTTTATGCATATTTTTTTCAATTTACACTATTGTATTTTTTTCTAATTATTTTTTATAACACATAAGGCAGTATTTTTATTTTATACTATCGCTAAAATTATATTTCTGAGAGTATTAACTATATAATTGATTTTCATTCTTGAATTTTATAATCATAACGTATATCATCTTAAATTAATATATTCCAATTAATTGATCCAAATTTTGTCGGTTGGACCAAAACAGATCAATATTCGGTAAAATATGTTGCTCATCCATAGGTGTAGCGAGATACCCTGCAAAATTAATGAATGAGAGCGGTGTTTTTCGACACTGTGATTATTATCTTTGTTTTATCAAATGATAATGAATATGTCATAAACGTCAGCACTCCCTCATAAATTTTGCAGGGTATCTCACTTCGCCTATGCTCATCGGCCACCAAGGTCCTCCGGTTAAATACATTATCCCAAATTAATAACCTTCAACTTGACAGGTTCGTCTTTTGTCAGTTTTTAATAATTTTTATCGATTAATTGAACTGTTCCATTTGATTTCCATACAGGAAGGTTTAGACGAACTTTTTCAAGCAGAAAAAAATTCTTGAAAATGTGGGGTTATCCCCTGGAACATTGTAAAATTTTCAAAAAAACCCTTAGAAAAATTCTTCTTCATATCTCAAAGTGAGGGTGGACGAACTAAAATGAGTTTTTTATTAGCTGGAAGTTTTAGAATAACTCTTAGCTCCCTGGAAAAATGAAAATACTTTCCTCAGACTTACTTTAAAATGTAATAGCCCATTATTCCATTGACTATATAGATCCGTTGTATTCTTGATTTTCTACGACAGGAAAATCTCTCTCTTCCATCCTCACCCTCTCGTTTGGCTGAATCACTGTCAAATTGATCCAAAGTAACTAATTCACTATTGGCAGGGAACTGTTCCGCACTAAAGTGGGGACTCTTTTTAGCATCAGCGACTTGCAGGTTTACTTAATTTACGTTATTTACTAAACTTTTTTAAACAGGTTTTTGTAGAAAGCACAGAATTCATGCAAAGCAGTGCAGTTATAGAACGGTCTTTAATATGGGGCCCTTTAATAAACGGTCGTACCTAATTATTTCTACGACCATAACATGTTGACAACGTCAATCTGCTACTGCGGGAGGTAAGAAGAGTTAGTCATAGTGTATTGGCACAATCAGCAATCCTTCTGATAAGCTTTTTACAGCCTGAAAACAAGCAGTATTTAAAAGGGCATTAAATATTCCCGGCATGATATTTTTGCTCTAAAATACTTAACAAACAATAAGCGTCTGGGTTTAAACCAATCTATCTATCTATCTATCTATCTATATATTTCATACTAAAAGGTCCTAGGACCCATTATCCGTACATTTGTTTGTTTTAAAAAATGAAAAATGAATAAATAAATAAATGAAATGTTAAGAGCAATAAAATATTTTAATATTTTAATTAATGCTTGATAGCGAGAAAAGAATGAATTTTCTGTTCATTTGAATTTTAGAATTTCATGAATCAGGAGCTGTTTATAAATAATTGGTTTGTGACAATAATTATCACAAGTTTTGGAAACAAAGATCAAAGGGTAAAGTTACTGAAAAATCCTTGCTATCACTGTTACATTTGACATCATTATAATGGCAACATCTGATCCGAATCAGTCACCAGCAGCTGTCAATCAAGGTACGTTTAAATAAATACCACATTTAATTACATTACATTGGTCTTTCATCTAGAGCTAACTCTCGAGCAGAACTTTTATATTGTCTTTTTATCGTAAGTGTAGACGCTCTTCCCCGGGGAAGATTGACCTTGAAGGCGGACGGGGACGTGCCGCTGGGGTTTGAAAAGTGGACCCTGTCAGATATGAATGTTTGGTAAATTTGGGACCCTGTCGGTAAGAAAATCGAAAATAATTTCCCATTTTCACACTGAAAAGTGGCAAAAATGTCGAAATGTAGACAAAAGAATAAAAAAATTTCTAATTTCCACCCTGAAAATTGTCCAAAATAACCAAAAGACGACCCTGTCAGGTACAAATGTTGAAATTAATAAATTCGGGACCATGTCAGATATCTTCAGAGCCTAAAAAAGGGACCCTGACCAGCGGCACGTCCCCGTTCCCAATTTTGCATGAGTGCCTCCCCCGGGCGCTCTTCATCGTAAACGAAGTTTAATCTTTAACAGTTCGACTGTTATCCATATACCTTATCGACCCTTTTTACGACGGCATTTTGTAAAAATGGCTACTTATGCTTCAAATTAGTAAATAATGACTAAAATTCACATTAAAATGTAATTTTTCAGTAGTAAACTGTTGAAAATTCCATCGAAAATCACTGATGTTTTAATATATTTTAAATATTTCACTGAAGTTTTAAATATGGAGTAAAACAATGGATAATTTTAGTCTTCCAATCATACCTAAAATCCTTTAAATTGAGAAATAATTTACGCCGGCTCTTTTAACGTCGGCCCTTATTACTCACAAGCCCAAAAATAACGCCAATAAGGTCCGGTGCGTAAAAAGGGCCGAAAAGGTAAGCAATGTGAATGATCCAGTGGGGGTTGATTCTGAGCTAGTAAGACTTCAATATCTACAGCATCGACACTCCTTTATGCCTCCTTGCTTCTACAAAACCCCTGTTCAATACGAATGAATAAAGTCCATATGTCACTTAAAACAATAACGCTCGCACGTGTTGACCTTGGTTGTCGTAAACCCGTTCTCTAAGTCTACCTAACGCGTGATCAATTCAGCTTTCTAGTAGACAATATAGCGATAGACTTGAAGCGATCGGGGAAGCGATCGATAAAGAAGTCACATTCAGAACTTCAGTTTCTGTCTTTTTAGCGTTTGTCTCCTAAAGACCTAATCTTATGGCAGTAAGATTAAAGCTTTAAATTACAGGTGTTCGGACTATCAATGTCATCAGCGTATTGAGTTTTTCGAATATACACGTAGAAATTTTTGTTATCGCGTTTACTTGTTTAGCTCAAAGAGCTTGTTCTTCGGTCTGATGACAAAGATGACAATGATCAAAGCAATGTATCAAGAAATTTTATGTTGATTTTAATAAATAATGAGGAGGACTAATAACAAGGTAGTTTTAAACGGAATAACTTTATTTCTCAACAGATGATCAGTCACAAAATCAAAGCAAGATGGTCTGGAAATCATTTCCATGATTCGGTACACGGAACCATAATGCTGCACCCAGTCCTGGTAGCCATTATTGATACGCCTCAGTTTCAAAGATTGAGAGACATCAAGCAGCTAGGTAAGCTAAACTACATTACGCTGTTTTCTGCTTTTTTTTGGGGTCAATCACTTATTAACTTCGTATCATAACTTTATATTGAATAAATATCTTAGTGAAATTTCTTCACAGTGATAACCTCCTAAGATCAAAGAATCTCTCCAGTGAAAATGAAAGTTATAGCACTTTTCTACAAGATCTTCATTTTTTTCTTCTTCATTTTCATCTTCGTTTTTAGAACTTTTTTGAAAGCTTTTTTATTTCGAATTGTTCCACTCACAAATATCTCTCCAACGATACCAAATTTATAAAGATTGAAGAATTCCTTCAAAAGTTATAGGTAAAAGAAAAAAGAGTGCATACTTATCGTGAACAGACTTTAGGTATCAATAAAAAATTTTAAAAAAATTTTAAAAATGTTCAAAAGCTGATGACGTCATCAAAAACGACGTCATTGTTTTTTGAAAAAATTTACTCATCTTCTGCATGGATTTTAAACGTAAATTTTAATAGTGTGTTAAAAACCGGCAAAAAGGTCAAAGATATTCTTTTTTTCTTTTAAAAAATCAAAACAGAATCGAAAAATCTCAATTCGTTCAACTTTCATTGCTATTTTATTGAAAAGTACTTTTTCATTGGTCAGCGATAATTGTGAAACTTTGTGATGACGTCATCACATCTATGATAACGTCATCAACTCAATTTTTTTCTATGAGCTCCTTTTATAGTAGAGGTTTCTGCCAAGTTTCAAGTCCATCACCTTTCTAGATCAAAAGTTATGCAAGGCTGGAGGTAAACACCCCCCTTGAGAATACAAAACTCAAAAAAGCCTGATAATAATGAGGTTAAAGTACGAGCCTTTGTTTTTTTTATTCTGATATTACATTATACTTATATTCAAGGTGTTGGATATTGGGTGTTTCCCGGTGCTTGCCACAATCGTTTTGAGCATAGCATTGGCACATCTTATCTTTGTGGAGAAATGTTAACAACATTGAAATATCTCCATCAACATGTCTACAAAGACCCAATCGACATTACTGACAAAGATATCTTGTGCGTCAAAATTGCTGGGCTTTGTCACGATCTCGGTCATGGTCCCTTCTCTCATCTCTTTGATGGTCCGTTTTTTAAACGTTGCAAAAATTTTGACAAAGAGGAAAAGTGGACGCATGAGCAAGGGTCATGTGAGCTGTTTGATTATATGATTAAACAGAACGAGGGCGTTCGAGAGAATTTGCTAGAAAATGGCATCGGCGAACATGAGAAAAAGCTCATCAAAGCTATGATTCTCGGAGAAAACAAAGAAATCAAAACCAACTACCGCGGCCAATCCCTGCAAAAGCAATTTCTTTTTGAGATTGTCTCGAACAAAGCGACTGGGATCGATTGTGATAAATTTGATTATTTTGCTCGAGATACGCATCACGCTGGCATTCGAAATTCCTTCGATTTCAATCGATATTTCAAAAACGTCCGAATTCTACCAGTCAAAAATGACGAAGAAAAAATGGAGCTTCGAATTTGTGCCCGAGACAAAGAGGAATCGAACTTATACGAGCTTTTCCATATTCGCTGGACGTTGCACCGACAAGTCTATCAACATAAAACAGTTCAAAATGTAGAGGAATTACTTGTCCGAGCAATGCTTCTTGCTGATGAAAAATTCGGAATATCGTCCTCAGTTAAAGATATGGAAAAATGCACGTTGATGACCGATTCGATTTTTTATCGAATACTGTGCTTGAATACAGATGATAAAGATGACATACAGAAAGCACAAGAGCTGTTACGCCGAATTCAGAAGCGAGACCTGTATGATTTTTGTGGGGAAATCAACCAGAATATTGTGAATGACAACCTAGGTGAAGATGTGCTGTCAAAGACAGCTGAAAAGCTCGGAGTCGATAAGAAGGATATTTTCGTTAGAAAAAGCACCTTCAATTTTGGTAAAGGGATTGAAAACCCATTAAAAGAAATGAAATTTTGCGATAAGTATGGGGCAGAAACAAAACCACAAGTCTCCAATTTGAGTAGTTTGTTGCCGAGATCATTCGAAGAAAGTCGTATTCGCATTTATTGTAAAACAAAGGGGCAGGAGAAGAAGATAAATGAAGCTGTTAAAAATCTTCCAATGGACCAAACTTAATTGCAGGTCCTATGACAAACTTTACAGTGATTTTCAGCTACTTATTATATTACTCATAAAAAATAACATTGTTTTACAGAAATACTATTGTTTTAAGACGTACAGAATTTCGTACGGAATAGCGGGGAATTCGCCAGAATTTTTGACGGATTTGCAGAATTTAGGTCCACTGTTGTTGACGGTAAATTTATGGCTGATTTTGACCGGGAAAACAGAATTCAACAAAAATTCCATTCAATTTTTCAGAGTCTTTTCAGTTTCTTGTCGTTCTGCTCTTTTCAGGTTTTCTTTCTTGTGTGGCCCACTTTTCGGGTTTTTTTTCCTGAGCTGGCCAGTGTCTCTTCAGTGCAAATTTGGGGTTACATTTTCATTTTTGATATAGTGCAGTATGTAACAAGTATAAATAGAAAAAACAGTACGGGTAACGACCCAGGAAATTTTGATTGTAATATAACTTCTTTTGTGTTTTGTTAATAATTAAAAATGATTCAAACTGGTGACAAAATAAAATTTAATAAAAAATCGTTCGGAATTTCGAAATTGGCACAAAAAAAGTCAAAATTCGAGAATTTTTAAAAAAAATATTCAAATATTTCAATAGTCCACCATTTTGTGCATTTTGTCAAATTTCGGAATATCATTTATGAACTTTAATATTATTTGTCTATTTTATTTAACTATCACACTCGTCGTCGACTTGTTTATTTATTAATAAGTGTTTATTAAACTTATTTATCCATCTTCCTATCATACGTACATAACTACCTTATCGGCCCTTTTACGCCGGCCCCTTTTACGCCGACCCTTATTACGCCACAGCCTGATTTTGGGCTTACGCCAATTAGGGCCGTAAATAACGTCAAAATTTGTTAGAATTTATGATTCAATTTACATTAAAATATGTAAACTGTTGAAAATTCCATTGAAAATCCCTGATTTTTGCGAAGTTCTAGATACTAAACAATGGATAATTTTTTATCTTCGAATCATATACCTAAAATCCTTTAAAAAGAGAAAAATGGTCAAAAATTAACGCCAATTTTAAGTAAAATTTGCAAATTTTGGCCCTTTTTACACCGGCATTTTTAACACCGGTCCTTTATACGCCAAGAGCCTAAAAATAACGCCAATAAGGGCCGGCGTAAAAAGGGCCGATAAGGTATCGCATTGTGAAAATTTTAAAATTTGTTGATGTAATATAAATTTTGTAGCACTTTTATTTTGTTGTAATCTTAATAAACAAGAAAAAACTTTGACTAGATTTGTCTGTCAAAATTGTAGCAAAACTGTGGTTTATCAATGGGTTCACTTTTACAATAAATATAAATGAACCTCAAGATGTTTTATTCCTGTTCCTGAAAACTACAACTACTGTTGCTTCTACAACTACAACCTACCTAGTTCAGTTTTCAAAGAACACACATTTAGACCAGACCATAATTCTAAAAGCTTCAAAAGGATCTTAAGCCTAAAGCAAAACGTTAAGGTTAATCAGAGTGAAATCAGAAAACCACACAACTCTCAAAATTCCATTCCATCACCTATAGAGATGCAATAAACAGAAGAGCTTTATTGTCCTTTGAAAGAGAACTTGCAATTTGTCAAGGGTACTCGGGGCGACCCCGACCGGACAGGGTTTTTCCACTTCAGCTGTCCAGTGGCAATTTTTTTCATTCGCTTAACAAATTTCATTTGAATCTTTGAAGACCCAAAACTACCTGAAAAGTCAGTCGTTTGGTGTTTTACTTCAAAGAAAATGTTGAATTGCGTAATCTTTTCCTGCGCCAAGTGTGCACAAGTTTGAAAAAGTTCTTTATTTTGTTAATACCGTTTTGTGCCCTCCCCCCCCTTTAGCCAGCATAAACTTTGCGAAATACTTATTTCATTTACTCTTTGTCTTATGGAAGCCCAAATGCACAAAAATGTCGCAAACCTAGGTTTGCACTTCGTAAAACTAGGTTTACGCCTCATGCTTTTAAAAACCTAGGTTTACGCTTCGTAAACTGATAAATGAGATAAATTTTGGAATCTGGGAATCATAAAGAGGTACTGTCAATGTGCTGGTAATGTCATTGAATAGAGCTGCCAACACGCTGTTAGGTCTACAATCTTTATTGATTATACTTTTTAAATATTCCTGTTGATGCTTTGTATTCTTTAAGCTATATTGATGTGAATTTCTGCTTAACTTTTCCAGGAAATAGGGCGACTTTGTAAGTATTTTCGAGGATAGTTTTCAGCTCAGTATACATAAAAGGTTTTGATCTTTTGATTTTCATCAGAATTTCATTTGATTGTTGATGTGTTTGTCTTTGAATTCTTTATTGATAGGTTGGTAAGTGTCCCTTATTGACGTTGATAGATCGATGAAGCGTACGGGTTTTGACGTGTCTGTAATGGAATTTCTCATATCGGGTGTGAGAATCGGTATAGAGAATTGGTCAGTATTTTTATTAATTTCTTTTAAAGTTTTTATGATGTAGGCTTGTCTATCAAATAGTATAATAGCAGGTTTAGTGTGACAGTCTAACCATGATGCGTTGAAATGGTTGTTGCTGATTTCTGTTGGAAAGATTTTAAAGAGTTTAAAGCATTTTTGCTGCTGAATGAATTCCAAAGTACTGTGTTCGTAATATTCGTGGTAGGGGGGCGTATCATCATCTGTTGGTATGGAAACTAGAAACAGATCTTGCCAATCGAATTTATTAACGATTTTTCATAGATCTCCAACGTAATAATCAAGTTGTGAAGAGTACAGTACTCCATTTTGATTGACGGAGACGTCGAAGTAATGAACGCTAGTATTGATGAAAGAAAAGACACTGGTGACCAAAAGAAGCATACCTGGCGTTACTCTGTGCCAGAGTGTAGATACTGGGTTTGTGTACAGACAAGTCTGGCGTAAGATGAGTGCATACAATAAATACTATCGATTCGATTCTCGTAGTATCGGATTCATCGACCCTTATACAGAGAGGGAAAATTGACGTTTTTGGGACCCTTAGAGAGACTTTTCTCAAAATGTTTGTCAATTTTCACTCGGTTTTTGTCCAAATTTTGGAAAATCACGACCCTTTGAGAAAGGAATTTCGATTTTCGTGAATTTTGGACAATTACAGAGGGGCACTAATCAATTTACTTTTTAATGGTTTTTATACCCCTTTCGAGGGTGTGAAAAAGGGACCCTTATGGCTCGCACATACACGAAGATAGCTTATAATGATCATTGCATACTTCAAAGGTTGTAAAGGTCAAATCGACAGACCTATAAGTTGGCAATAGATCTTTACGGTGAAAATCTTTGAGAATGTCTCTGTCTCGTTCGGTTTGCGTGCTTGGAGGATTTTCAGGACATATTGAAAAAATACCGATGTTGTGGAATTCTGTTATGGAAGCCAATGCGAAACCCATCAATATAAAAGGTACAAGTATGAGAGCTTGTGAATTCCAAATAATCACTCATAATGAATCAAAAACTATCCTCGTTCATGTATCTACTAACTTTAACCTCATACTTTTTTGAGGCTCCCAAGCGGTTTTCGTGATGGCGTGATAGGGACTTTTTTCTAGTGTGATTACGCTATTTGTAGGCCTGATTGGTGTAATTATCATGCAAATTTGGAACAAAGCACCAAATTTTCACCAAACATGCCTAATACCCTATGGATTGATATTAGAAGGGCTGCCCAGAAAAATTTTAAGGGTAGCCCTTATTTTTGGACCCATTTATTGAAAAACTAGGCTAAAGCCCAAAGGCACAATTTTTCTGGAAATTTCAAACTCGTTTTAGGCCAAAACCAATTATAGAATCTGAAAGATCTTGAAAAACTATATAGAAGACTTTTAAGCAAGTATGGTCGATTTCTGTACTGAACGGGAGTTATTTGATGAAGAAGTGGTGGTTTCCCCTCATTTTGGTCATAAATCGCTTATAAAATGACACTTCAATATCAAATAACTCTTGAAAGAGAGACTAATTGTAGACTATCCTACATAGCCTACATAGGAGAGTGAAACTAACAGCACCCCATTTTGATTCTAAAACCGTCTTGGGTTGGAAGTTATCAAAAATGTTGTGCTTTAAGGTTCAGCAAAGATGACCTTTGACCAAAATCTAGACCATATTTTGAAACATATTTGGACAAAGTAGAGTCAAAAAGCCAATTTTGGATATGTTTTCGTCTTTTAGCGAACGAAGTCTTCCAACAAGCACCCTTTCCATCAATCAAGTCAGGTCTTCGTAGTGGACCAGTCAAAAGAAACATGCCCAAATGTGCCCAACAACACACCATTTGTCATTACCATTTCCTAGTCATTTATTACCAAGGGGCACCTATTGGGCTATAATCCTATTGAAGAGGTCATTTTTCAAATGGTTATAAATTATAGACTATAGATACCATTTAGGATGAAGGGATGGCCGGGGACACCCCTTTTTCACGTGCTTCTTACACTTTCTGAAAAGTGAAATTTGACTCTAAAAGCTCTTAACTATACATAGAACTAGTGGGTTAAATTTAGAAAGCAATTACCAAATTTTAAGTTAGGGTATCTCTTTTCTAAATATAAAAACTCTAAAGAATTAAGGACGTTTGTTTGGCCTCAAGACGTCACAAACTTCAAAAGTTTTCTTGGGTTGCCCGGTATGTATGTATAATATCATATGGAGAAATTATGAAATTAATGTTAACAGTTTTCAAGGTTTTTAATTGATTCGGAAACATCCGTGAATATTTCCATTGACATTTTCATCACAAAATTGTTGGTTAACTGTTGATAATTTTAGATACCGTTGTGGACTTCTTAATCTATCTTAAAATCCTGCTTCACTTTCAGACTCCAGGGTGTGAGTTCTCCGTTTCGGTGAAGTTTGTTTTTTACACGAGCTACTCAGCCCTCCTAATACCGAGTTAGACTGAGTTGAATTCCAACCACATTCGGTTACACAACAAAAAAGGTGTTTCACTAAGAACCGTTTGAAATCTGGGAACCGACCGGCATAAATGAATACATTGATTGCACTGTTAGTGTAACAAAGCAGATAAATCCATTTGACCAGATCCTCGTTGAAATCGAATCTGGGATGTCCCAAAAGACTGTTAATGTCAAATTTCAATAACATTATGAATGTAGGTAAAACACAGATTAGGTATAAAATCATTGAGTATAATATAACTTTTTCGCAAGATCTGTTTTCACTGGTTGACGTTGTGTTAACTGAAACGTGATTAGATCTGAATCTACGGCGTTCTTTTAATATCGTTTGTAAGCGAATGTAGAGAATCAGGAGAATGACGGTTGGAACAATAATCTGTAAAGAGATTTTTGTGATGCTGATGTAAGCAAATGTTTTGTTATCAGCATGGTAACAAACACCATCTTGGAATCGCATGTTGTAATAATAGATAATCGTGAAAAGGACGCTCAATAGCCACGCACATGCGCAGAACAAATGTACTCTTATTTTCGGTGAATCGCGGAAGAGCTTAGAAGCAGCTTGATAACGTTCGAAAGTCAATCCACATAAAATCCATGCGGAAATAAGTCCTGATATTTTACCGAACGGCATCAAGTACAAACAAGTGCCACGCCCTAGAACCCATTCTCCATGGTTAACAAGACTACTAATGTTGAAAATCGGTAGCAACAAACAACATAAGAAATCGGCGAACGATAAATGCGCAATGTAGTATGGGTAAACAGATTTGAATCGTTTGCCATGGAAACCAAAGTAAACAAAGGATACCAAGTTCATGGATGCACCAATGAAAAGGATGAAAATATATCCAATGATCATTACGATTTCATGCCACTCAAGCCTCATTTTCATGCAATTTGTTACTTTAATATTTCTCTCTGAAACATGTATTGTGAAAATATAAAAGGCGAAAAATATCAGGGACGATTTTTGGAGATAAACCATCCCATGGTGAATGACATTCTAATTTGAGTTAAAGGTAAATTCTCCAAAGTATGTCATGTTACATACTGTTGGAAATCTTTTTTCATACCCGTTCAGAAAAACATTACAACCTATATCTGAAAATGTAGCCAATTGTTTGAAAAATGACGTAATTGCTGACGTCAGCAAAAATTCAAGGACCACCCAGAAAAGTTTATATCTATCAAATTAAATAGAGGACCTTTCAATGTCTAAATGGATAGCTTTGTTTGAGAGTAGGACTTACTTGACAGAAAGAAAAAAAGCCTTAGCCTTAACCCTGAATGGGTTCATCGAGCATGCCCATGATAAGCATTTCTAAGGTAGAATTTCCCACCCTAACCATACTCAAAAGCTTTTGTAAAATAGGTTAAAAAAATAAGTTTGCATCTGATCTAGCTAATAGTTTCTAGTATCTGAGAGGTCCATCATTGAATTTCACAAAATGGGTGGTCCGCCTGAAATATAAGAATTAAAATAAATAAAAAAATAAATATATTTTTGGACCAATTCTTTACTCTTTTCCAAACATGTTTTTCCTGTCAATTATGGAAGTTCAATTATTTCGATTTTCGCGATGAAATCTTCCCTTTCGCTTATTTAAGTTTAAAAAAAACAAAATATTTTTCCAGAAACTCAAATTACTCTACTCAAATTAATCAATCAAACATATCTACCCCTCTATCCCTTTCTGCTTGTAATTACATTTTATTTACATTTTTCATCGATAGAAACCAATTTATTAGAACATAGAGAGAACATTAGAGGGGAATTTGAAACTTCTCTGAAAAGCGAGAAAATACTAGTTTTGGGTCGCTGCCACGTACGAAGTCAAGCTTTTTATTAAGAATTCTTACAATTAGAGAAGTCTAAAACTTGCTTGTTAGAAACCTTTCAAAATGTGACTCAAGCTGTTCCACGGAAAAAAACAGAAATTTATCCTGCTGGCATTAAAACACAGAAAAATTTTATCTAAAGACAAAACAAGCTGGATGCTGATTGGACCTACCTGATGATGAAAGCTACAGAGAATTAAGGAGAAAAATAAAAAAAATCAGTCTGAAAATATATGCGTTAGTGAAAATGCATAACGAATTAAATTTCTTTAAAAGTTGGGCTCTAATCGGCTCTAATACATTTAAGATATTGCCTTTTGCATCAGTGTGCAAAATTTCACGAACAAAAAATTAACTAAAACTCGAGAGAGATTCAAGAAAAACCGTTTTCCGGTAAAAAACCGCTGTTCAGGTGATTTTTAGAAAATTACGGGTGCAAAAATCAATTAATGCTTAAATAAAAAATCCAATGAAAATCTGCAAAAACGGCGATTTCCAATATATTTCCGGTATTTTCGGCCGGAAAAAAAATTACTCAATGGTCGGAATCGGCAATGTTTTGGGCAGTACTATAATACGCATCTTTGTGCAAAAAAATCAGAAAAAACTAATGATGAAATCTCGAGAAGATGCCAAAAAAACGATTTTTCTTACATATTTCCGGCATTTTCGGCTCCGTCACGTTTTGGGCATTGCCATATACAGTATGTGGCCCCCAAAACGTCGATCGAATTTGAAATTTCTCCCAAATCTAGAGGAAAAGAGGTTTTACAAAAATTTTTGCTGCATGAAAAACTTTAACATCTCTACTTTATTTCCTGGAAGTTCTTTTCCCAAATTTTCAATTTCAACCATATATTTTTCAATCGCTTAAAGATAGGTAGCTTTTTTCTAATGGCCCCCAAAACGGAGGTTTGCAATTTTAGCGATTTCTCAAGATATCTTTAAGATATGAATACAAAATTTTGACCATAGTTTGGAAATGCGATTTGGAGGGTTTTGGGCATAAATTTGTTTAATAAAATTTTTTCAGTATACCCCTGGTTGTCAAAACGGAGGTTTGGGGCCCCCAAAACGTAGGTGTAGTTAAAATCAAATTATTAAGCCCAGTGGTAATATGGGGAAAACTATGAACATATTTGTGTTTTCCCTTAAATTTACGACCTGATGGATGTAAAATTTATGATTCATATCAAATATTTCAAGATTTTCGATATTGCAAAGTCCAAACTGAAAATTTAGAAATTTTCAAAATGACAATTTTGATTTAACAACGTCTTAATCGATCTCTTTTAAAAATAGTTCCATTCATGTACGGAATAAGCTGTGAAAATTTTAGAAAAAAAGCTTAACTGAAACTGAAAATATTAAGCTTTAAAGGTATTTTTCTCCTATATTTTGCAAAAAAATGACAGAATTTGCCGTTTTTGCTGATTCAGCCAAATTTTTTATATATAATGTTAATTTTTTGTTATAAACTATTAACTCAAGCTGATAGGAATGGATTTTTTGCTGTTTCTCACATTTATAATTTTCGGTTTTATCAATGCTGATTCTAGGGCCCCAAAATACTGGTTTACCTTTAAGATGCTATATCTTTTTTAGGTGTAGAAAGTTTCCTATACCCCATTTTCATAACTTATTTTCAATATTTAGGGAGCTAGAGTGAGTTATATGCAATTTTTATCTAATTTTGGTGTTAAAATATTTCCTTCAGACGCAAATATGTTATTTTGAATCTGTCTTAAACCATCAAAAACATGCTCATTTTTAAGTATAACCATCATTCTTTCAAAATAAACAAAAATCGTTTAAATCTGATAAATCTACAAGTCAGAATCCTCATTTTAATGACGACTTCCGTTTTGGGGGCCGTCTCCGTTTTGGAGACCGTATACTGTAGCATCTTTGTGCCAAAAATCAGAAAAAATGGTCCAATCTCGAGAAATGCTTGTAACAACGGACGAACGAACGAACGAACGAACAAAGGCTAATATATAGGACCTCCAGGTAGGTCCAACAACCATCTATGTATTTGATTAAACCGTAATGCATGGCCCCCGGCGTGCGCATCGAATTGAGGGGGGCCAAAAAAATATGTCGCCCACCATGGTTGGGCGACGAAGAAAATTTTCGACTTTTTGCCCTTATTTCACCCCTCTAAACGGTATATATAAGATTTTTCAAAGTAAAAAAAAAATACTTTGCAAAATATTGGGGGGGGGGGCCATAGCCCCCCTGGCCCCCCCCCCGGTGACGGGGGCCATGTAATGGCGGAGAAAAAGTAGTAAATAGTTATTTAAGTTACTTAAGTTCAAAACACATCGCCCGGGATTAATATTATTTGGCTTTTCCAGAAAAAAATTAAATATGGGAAGTAAACATCCTCCAACGTTTTTCGGAAGTTTACCCCCCGAACATCTTGACATTTTGACCCATCAGACAACAGGTTTAACCCCCGCGGCATACAATTGAACCCCTGGACATTCAAAATTACCCCCAAACAGAGCAAAATTACCCCCGGACAAGGTAAATGTTGTAGATTTCTCACTACCCCCCCCCCCCAACTTGTCATTCTAGACATAGTTTTTTGACAACTTTTTTCGGTGTATTATATTTTCAGAGCCCACATATCAACAAATACCAATTCTTTTATTTAGGCAAATCTCCATTGACTAAAAATCAAGAATGACCAAAATCGGAAGAATCGACATTAGAAATACTTTCATCAATCTCGAAAAATAATTTGGAATAGAAAGCTTTCAAAGTCTAATTCATTTAAAATCTAGCCGATCAAATTAGAAGAGAGCCTTGATAAAGAAAAGAAGAAAAAACTTTCGAAAAGATGCCATTTATTAACATAGCCATGTAACCTTCTGCTAGAATAAGACTACGTATAATTTCACTGAAACATCCGCAATTAGCTCTTTAGTAGACACTAGAATAGAAATGCGAGAGAAAATTTGGCGTTTAGCTTTCTTAATCACTTATCGCAGCGACCTTTATATCTACCTTCATTCTTCACAAACCTTCTTAAATATCATATAAACGAAAAATGTTTAAAATATCTAACAAAAACATCCTATGTCCGCCACTAATTTCCCTGAATTTCTCCACTTGCTTTTGATCGTCTCTTTATTTCCTACACATTAAGCAAAGAGTACCATCTTAAAAATTTTAAGTATGACCCGGGTAGGGGTTGAATATCACAGCCTTGCACACCGAAGCCGGATGCTCTAAAGTCAAGGTAGAAATATCAGTAGCGTAGACAGAAGGGGAGCAAAATTTGTGTAGGAGAGCAGATTTTTATGACACTGTAATTATCTATTCATAATGTAAAAAGATAGGTGATTAGAGTTTCATAAAAATCTGCTGTCCTGCACAAATTTTGCTCCCCTCCTGTTTACGCTACTGAATATATTGAGATTTTTGGATATTTTATCGCGTGAGAATTCAAAGCTCAAGCGAGATTGGCAATTTCGACATTTCCGTTTGATATTTCAATTTCGGAAGGATTTCCTCGCTTCGAGGCTATTTTTGTTTTAAGATACTACAGGGAGTTCTCCCTTTCCCCAAATATTATAACTTTAATTGTAACCCTTGTGCTACATTTGATTCAGTCTAGGACAATATTAGTTAAGCCAATACACTATAAATACCTTTTGCTAGATGTGATCGTGTTATATGCCGAATAATTAAAAACTCCGGCATTAAAACACTGAGCACTAATTTTTTTCTTATTATTGTTTCGATGCTGGAGTTTTTAATTATTGAACATAACATCGCATCTAGCAAAAGGTCAATCTATAGGCCTCCTATACAACAAAACCTAAAAAGTGTTCTATTTAGCCACACGTCCATAGAATCTTTACGAATGTTTAGAATTTCAACCCGCCTCTCTTTTAAGCAAAGAAAACCAAATATTAACTTTATCTGTTCGATCCATCAATAATATTAATTAATTAATTATCACCTAAGGAATGAACTAAACAACAACTTCACGCTTTTTTATAAGAATATTTGCAAATAATACCCCAGTAACGCTCAATGCTTTCACAAAGAATGCCATTCTATTCTTCAGGTGTGTATTACATGTTAAATTTAAGGTTGAATTTCAATTATAATCTAAGAATACCCTAGCTTACGAGTATTTTAGAATGACTTTCCGCGTCAAAAAGTTAAGAGTATCCATGATGAAATGAAAAAACACCATTCTTATAATAAAACAAGAGCCGCAAAGATGCGGATAAATATTTCCTTTACAAATGTTAAAATAATAATTGATGTCTTCGAAAGATTTCAAAGTGCTTTAACTCGCAGATAACATCAAGCAACACAAGTCCCTAAGAATTTCAAAATTCCATTTATGTTATTGCCAGTATTTACAGGATTATTCATAAGATGACTGTAGGTTCAAAGCTACGGATCACGGAATATATCCAAGCTGAACCCGACTGAGAACAATAATGCAGTAATCAAATTGGCTGGAACTTTAATTTTCGTTAGGTGGACTTTAAATGGATTTTAGTATTATACTAGCGGTCACCCGGCCTCGCACCGCCAAGTAGAGTGTTGTTGAACACATCAAAAGACCTGATTATATAATTATTATTTCAAGCGGTGATTTCCAGAAATATTATATAGCCAAAAAGGGCAAATATTTAAAATGAAAGAATGACAAAAAGGAGAATATTTCACAGTAAGAAAACCAAAGAAAATTTTATATATTTTCAAAATGAGATGAAATATTTTGCATTATACTTTCATATATAAAATATTGTAAGAAATGTAAAAATTTAAAGTAACTTTTGGAATTTGTTGAAATAATGTACGTGCTCCCGACAGAATGCAAAAAAAAAAAATCTCAATTTTTATATACTGGGAAACATTTCATAATCTGAAAGAATGTAGATAGGAAAAAATTCCCCTAACAGAAGCCATTTTATGATTTCCAAAAGCATGCTGCAAGAGCAAAAATGTCACATACTTGGAAACAATCAAAATTTCCAAAAAAATGTCAAAAAATAAATAAATTGTCATGCCAGGAAATCATTTGGGTTTTCTTCATTTTTTAAATGCATGTGGAAGAAAATGTCAAGTTCACGACAAAAGTTTTCCACGTTTTGAATGCACGTGTAAGAAAATCTCCAAATCTATCACAAAAGTTTCCACATTTTAAATGTACATACCGTCAACTGCTTTAACTTGGGACGATTGGTCGAAACATGGAACTGTTTGATATCTGGTCTGTATTTTCATTACTAACTTGTTAAATCTCTTTGACAACAAATTTGTTTTGATAACTCCACCAAGTTTATCAATCATACTTCCTTTCGTAACATGTCACGATAACTTTCACTGATAGCGCCAATTGTAGAATTAGAGAACGCCCGCTGCCTAACCGCCCTAACCGCCTATCACCGATGGGATTAACAAATAACGCGTGTGTAACTTGCTGTACGAGTGGCGTCAAACGCTCCATCGTTTTGCCATTTTTTTAATACGCCGTTCATTAAATCAAATCAAATGACTTTGGAGGTTCGGTGAAATGGTGGCAAAATTACCGTCCCATGTTTTGTCAGATAGTCCCAAGTTGGAGCAGTTGACGGTAAGAAAATCTCCAAATTCACGACAAAAGTTTCCACGTTTAAAACACACGTTGCATAAGATCTCTAAATTCACTACTAAAGTTTTCCACGTTTTAAAATGCATGCGGGGAAGAAAATCTCCAAGTTCAACAAAAATTTTAATTGTACATGTGAGGTGTTTTCAAATTATTAACATCCATATTCAATGCAATAAACCTTTTAAGAAGTATAATGTCATAACATTCTTCATATTGGGGCCGTGGTGTCCTGGATCCGGTTATCAGCTTTAAAATTTGAAATTTATAACTGCAACGAGTTTTCCTTAACTGTCACTAACCCCAGCAGTTAATTCATTGTTGTAGATAAAAAAACTTGCATTGTCGGCATTGCAATTTTCATTGGGTGCAAACTTTCTTCATATTGCAAGTATGTAATTTTTCAGGTATAACATGGTCAGATTTATTCACAGCCACTTGCCTTCGTATGATTTATGTAAATATACAAACAAAATTGAAGTTAGTTTTTTGTGAAAGTTGATAAAATGTCCTGTTTTTCCAAGACCAAGAGATTGTATCATCTCTCATTCCAGCTCATTCCAAACCAACAGAATGTAAACGAAACATCAAATCCAGAAAGGAATATTAAGAAAAGTTCACTGTCGACCATTCCTTGTGACAATCGTACAAAAAAAATCATGATCCAATTCAACTCATCAAAGCATATAAACCAAAGCAAAGAAAAGTAGCGAAAGAGCAAAAGTTGTTGTCTATTTTCTGCCATCTTTGTTTTGACAGTCCGATCAACAATACGCTTCTAAAACGGCCGACGTTGCCCGATCGACAAGGAGAATAGAGCGCCGTAGGGATTTTTACCACTGACGTTTCTCGAAGAAATGACGTCTTCCGCCTTGAAAAAAGAACATCCTACTGTTTTTACCGCCGGAGCTTGATTTAAAAAGAGACTCATGTACAAACTCACGAAATTGACCAAAACCGAGCGTTAGACTTGAAGAAGAAGGAGGAGAAGAAGGAGAAATATTACCGTTTTAACAAATATTTCCTACATAGATAGGAAATATTTAAAAAGCGTGTTTGGTAGATTCAATAGTGTAAATTTATACATACACCTACAAAATTAATGTGAGCTCCCAAGAGATAAGTAGGTAAAGAATAAAGAAAACGAAAAGCCTTTGTTTTTGGTTTTGTTTTTACACAAGTCCTTCCGTTTCATATCAGACACATATATTATATCAGGCCAGTGTCTTGCTATTGTTATATTATGCTGATATAAGTAAAAAATGTTTTTCTTTTCATCTTTCCGATCAATCTTGCTCCACATCCGTGCCAATCAAATGTGAAAAAGCTTGTGAATTAAAATACATAAAATTGATGAGTAAGCACTCTTATTTAAGAACAAAACCTTTAAAGGACATGTTAGTTTAAAGTCCTTCCAAGATTCATTACTCTTAGGTGCCAAATAAACGTGGGGGTTCGAATAAAAGGGGGGGGTTGGAAAATTTTTGAAATTTCAATAAACGGGGGGGACCTAATTGCCGGGGGGGTTGGAAATTGTACTTATGAAAACCCAAAAATAAGGTAAATATAGGCTAAAATCAGGCTTTTTGGAGCAAAATAAGGGGACTTCTTTTAGCCAACTGAAAATATTCTTTAAAATTAATAAACGGGGGGGTCCTAATAAGGTCCGGGGGGGTTGGAAAATTTTCGAAAAATTAACAAGCGGGGGGGACCGTTTATTTGGCACCTAAGAGTACCTTCTCTTGGATAATTGAAAATCAAAGCATGAGAAAGAAAACGACCGAGAAATCTTTATGCCATGAAATATTTCAATAATTATGTCACCCATAATTTAAAAATCGCAATGAAAATATTTAATGAAGAAGAAAATGAGAACTTTTGCGAAAAGCAGCATTTTAAACTTTGAAGACCTTGTTTTCGGCGAAAAAAAAAATTTCAAAAATTTCAAGTAGTTTAATTCTTTACAGACAATTTTAAAAGTGCCAAGGAACCCAAAACAAATCTATCTTTTCGTTTTATCTTCAAATCCCTCACAAATTTTCTGACTTGAACGCCATCAGCCCCATAACTTCAGATTATGATTTTTGGTCAGCCTAAGCTGAGCATTCAAATCCGTAAAATTCATTTCTTCTTCCATCATCATCATCATAAGACGGCAAAAAAAAAATCCGATTTCCCGATCTCACTTTGATTTCTAAACTTTCTTCCGATATCGGGTTAACTTTTTGGGTACTTTTAGCGTGCGTTGTTTTTACAGATCATAATGTGGTGTTTCGAGATGGCGGCTCAAGTCAGTGTGATACGTCAGTGTTGTGCCAAAGTATTTCCAGTGTAAATCTGTTGCAAGCTTCAATTTCTGTCATTTATTTTTTTAACTCGGCAAATCAAACACATGATTTTCATCAAGGGGATTCTTTTTCTACATCTTTTGAAGGTTTGAAGCCTTTTGCTCAAGTTTTTGTTTATGTTGAATTTTCTGATACTTTTTATTGCTGCTTTTTATTAGTTTTTGCATAAAAACATATTTTTCTTGTTTGCCTCTAGGTGGGATTGATGGTGTTATAATGTTATTGGAATTTGATAAAGTTTACAAAAGTACAGCTACTGTCTAAATTTGATAAAGACTGGATGCAATCGTGCTTTTTTGGACTTGGTTTGGACGTGTTTGATAAGGCGAATCGCAAAAAATTGTTTGGTTCCCATCATTTCTACTTTAAAAAGTGGTGGTCATTCGGTCGGTCGGTCGAAAATATTTTTCTTTTAAGAAGCAGCTGCATCTTGTTGAAAGGGAATCCGTGTGAACTGATCCAAATTAAGAAATTGAGAAACCGTGGATATACTGGTTTTCGGTTTACTCCATTAGCATGCGGCTCGCTACTTCAATTTGAAAACTTGTAAACACAGAGCGTGCAGAGGTCGACAGTGGAAATCCAGCAAAGCAGCCGAAAAGCTTTCCGACTCTCCAACTCTACCTGCTGACCGTAAATCAGGGTCGGTCAGATGACAGGAACCAAATGATGACATCACATCTCCTATTATTGGACTTGCAAAATTATGACAAATGGTCTTTGGAATTTGATCTATATCTGAATATAAACAGTTCTTGTTGAAATTGATCAAACTATTTTTCACGCAGTTCCGGACGCAGATTGTGTTTTTCTAACCTTTTCTAACCTTGGCGCACGTTTTGACTGAATGATGGAATGGAATAAATGGCGATAACAGTTTATACATATCTCTTATCAGACTCGCAGAAAGCGGACTGCAGAAAGTTATGAAAAATGGTTTCTAGAATTTAATGAATTTTACCGTCCCAGTTACACAACATGCACACTCTCATCACAACTTGCACAGCCATAACAAACAGATCCATCTGGTCTTCATTTAACATTGTTTTAAAGTTTAAAAAACACTGCCAGTGCTTGGCACAGAAGAGAGGACTCCCAGTTGAAATTAATTGCTACTCCGCTGCCCTGTTGAATTTATTTATTATGGTCGTGTGTTTATTCCGCCAAGGCGGTAAAGCAATCACCCAAATTCATAGACCAATCAAAAGCGAGTTTAAAGCAAAACGGGGGGAAAATGAGCTTCCTCGCATAGCTATGAATTTTAAGTTTTGCTTTCGATTATCATTTGCAACCAGCAAAGTCTTCAAGACGGTTGTGTGCATGTTGTGTAACTTGACGGTACTAAACTACAAAAAAATTTTACGCAGACTGGATGCAAATTGTGTTTTTCAAGATTTTGTCATTTTGCCAAATTAGGCCCAAAAATAGGGTTTTTGTAGAAAATCTGTTCATGATAATGAGATTCTCCTGAATTTTTTATGCAAATTGTGTTTTTCTGGAGTTTGCGCTTTGTGACTTAAAGTTTGTAGCTTATTATCATAACTGACTGGAATGAAATTAACAAAAAGTTTAATTACACTATGTTTCTCTTTTATTTTATAGTAATGAACTATAGCTTAATTGTTTGATGTCATAGAAACAGTGCTACAATGCTAAAGAGAAGTATACTTTGAGCTTCTCGTGGGGGGGGGGGGGGTGGAGGAGCTCTCAGGCTTGTTTTAAATAATTTTAAATCAAGTTATCAAATGTTTCACAGTTTGTACATTATTCAACATTTTTAGTCTACTCTCTTTCAGTACATCTCTTACATCTGTTAACCCACTTATTAAAGCTATCTAGCTAAGCTCTATTGGCTGACCTTCCAGCCTCGGCTGGTTTATTTTTATTTAAAAAGCACGTCCACATCCCAACTAAGGATAATAGTAAATGACAGCTAGGTCGCAGGTCTCCTAGGTTCAGATCTACCGGTGAAAGACTGTAAAAATTGAGTGACCAAAACTGATGTCAGTGGCAATGAATGAGTTACACAACAATAACATATGTTTTTTCAGGGTGGTTACTTTTGAGTAAAACTAGTTGTAACGGTACTAATCTTTAAAAAATCCTTGGCAAGATTTTGTTTTTCGTATGGACCCGTTAAACAAATGTTTAAGACATTTCAAGACTCGTTAACTCCCCTTAGAGAAATTGAAAATTGAAAAAGTAGCAGCCAATCAATATTTGTGAATTTGTACACATTTGTTTATTTCTAAGCCTATCTTATCCTATCATTATAATGTACAAGGATTTCTTTTTCCAAATCATCGCATCTTCTTCGCATAACTATTTCACTCTCTTGAGATATCCGTCCCAGTTGAAAGTCCCGTTATACCTAAAAATTGAATTACAATTAAAGTCAACCATTTTCAGAAATTCCTACATCGCAATTAGCTTAATATAGCAGCCTATTAGAGCTCAATCTGAAAGGCTTTTGAGAAATAAATCCATTGTATTATAGTGGAACTGCCATACGTCCATTGGACGTAAAATCTAAAGGATAATCAAACGGCTTCAGAACTTTACTTTCGCTTAATATTGATGAAAATCTCCGGAATGACATATTTTTAAACACGCTATTTTCTAAATTTGAGATATTCAAGCTACCCGCAGTTTTTGACTTACCGGGCAAGAGGATAATATGATTTAAACGTAAAGAAAATTTTTTAGAGATCTAAATCGTCTTGATTCAAGAAAAATAAAATGGCATGAAAGAACAATTTTATAAATATAAAAGGTAAAGAAAAGGTGTGTCTTATAATTTGCATGGAAGAATGATGAGCTCACTTAAAACGTTAAAGAAAAGTAACTTATTACCCGAAAAAGTCCGTATAGAATGCATCAACTTTGTAAAATTCTTCGTGACGGTTTAAGAATCCTTTCAACAGCTGATGTTTCCGTTGGCCCCATGCTTGATATTGAACGTCTTCTAACAATCCTTGTCCACTCACTGTGACAACAATAAATATATCTTTAACACCCTTAAAATAATCATTCTTGATGACGTAATGATAACTAGGTTTGGCCATTGAATTACAGAGGTTGTGCCGAGTAGAACTTAATTTCGAAAGATTTTTACCCATTGTAAGAAAAGGTGCCCTAAATATGAAAGAAATTGAATTTTTCCATAAAGGTGATAGAAGAAGGATTATCTTCGTGTTTTTTGTGTTTTGTGTCACACTAACTTGCACTCAGTACCAATCCACCCTGGGATTAAGCTATTACACGATGAATTTCAGAAGAAAGGTTGACCTAAGAAGCTTTAAGTTCTTGTTCACACGCTACGATTTCGTTTTGCTCCGAAATGAAATGAAAGCCATTCCATTGGTTAAATTCAATTTTTACGTCACTTTTAACCGATAGAGTGGCTTCATTTCGTTTCGGAGCGAATCGGAACCGCTACGTGCAAACATGGTCTAAACGCTGGTGTCACCCTTTCAAAGTAAGACATCACTAATGAAGACGCTTGACAATGAGGCATAAAAACACTGAAAAATGAGACCGGAGTTACTGAATTTTAAAATAAAGAGTCAAGAAAATTCATATAAATTAGGTCTTAAGTCCTGAATTTGTTCTTAAAGAATAAGAGCAGGTTAAGGAATATGAGTGTTAACAAGATAACACGGATTCACTGATTCTTGTTCAAAAAAAGAGCTCCATTTTCACTCTAACACAGAAATGTGATAAACAAAACACTTACCGAGAGGAGTATCAGGCGAAGTATCTTCAATGATGAAATAGTCACCAGGCTGCATGTATTGATGGAAATGCTCCATCACACCCACCACATCAACATGACAATCTTCACTGATGATCCAAGGATGTGGTAATTCCTGGTGGTTGATGGGAAACAAAACATTAGTTGTCAGAGAGCTAAATATTGAAGATAAGCTACACCAAGGGGGTCGATAATAAAATCTAGGGCACCATGCTGATTAGTGACGTGGAAGTGTACCCAAAAACCTTGAAAATCCTTTTAGTTCCAAGAGGTACTAAAATACCAAAAAGGTGGTATCCAGAGAAATATTTTAAAAAATCGGTACTAAAATTAGTAATTTTCATAATTTTATGAATCTTTTCCTGAATTTTTCGTGATTATTTTTCAAAGTTTTTGCAATCTTTCAAAATTTTAAAATTTTCTCATTAAAAGAAAATTTCCCAACTTCAATTACTTTTGCATTCAGTCAAATGTCTTCAATGTTTTCTCAATTCATAAAGCAGCATTGCTTAAAAATATCTTTGAAAAAAAGTATTTTTGAGAAAATATAATGAAAATATTATGTTCCAAAAAATGCCAAACAAAGAGATAAAACAGTCACACCTCAACAAAGGTTTACTGTTGAACGTTTTTGAGCACGCAAAGAGAATTTTTTAAGGTCTTGCTGGCTGGAAGGAGACTGTGACGTGGTTTCAACGTTACGGACTTTTTTATGAATATTATGGAGATATTTTTTGAGGTGGTGCTGAAGGCTTCTAGAAAGGTTTCTGAAAATTTAATCTTAATCATTCAAACACAGAAGAACGAACAAGACGAAATTTTATTTGAGACCACAGAGATTATAAAAAGGGTACCTTTAGCATTTCAGGTGGAAAGGCTTTGGCAATCTTGTTTGCATCTCCTTGTCGAATAGTGACATTTTCATCGTTCAATGCTAAATCTTCAACCATACTTAATTCGATATCGATGGAATGAACGTGTGTTTCGATACCGTAACTTTTTGCTGTGTCTGCCATCCATAACGCACATGCGCCAGTATAAGCACCTAAAGAAGGAAAAAAAACAAGAGTTGTTGTTTTAAGTCTGTCTCAGAAGTAAATGGAGACATTACTTTTTTAACAATTTCTGAGAAATCCCTAGAAAAAGTGGTTTGATTGGGAAAATATATGTAAATGAACAACTTTTAGACTTTTACCAATTCTCAGTATATAAGGAGAAATGGCCATCGTTTCAGAATTTCAAGTATCAATATTCATTCAGTAAATTTAAGTTTTTCAAGGTATTTTTAGAATATATAATCTAAGACTCAATTCTTAAGGAAAATGACATCCAAACAAGGTGCAATATAGACCAACCACGGACAACACTGTTCCACAGACCCGTTGGCCACACCTATCCACCCAAATCGTCCTTAGTTAGGAATCGACTTTGTTTTCATCCCCATTTTTGAAATTCAATGGCAAAAAAATGCACTCAAAGCTATCCCCATTGGGATTTAATACGCCTTTCCCGATATCGATTGCGCAATCACAAATTCACGGGAATTTAACATGAAAGCGAGGCTGGGTAGGGTGAATTTTGTAAACAAACCACGTAAATCACTGTATTTTGCTACAAAAATTACTCCCATCCAAAGAAAAGCACTTTATTTATCTTTATAAACATGAATAAAAAGAAGAGACCTGTTTATTTGCTCTTTCCTTTTGTTTCGAGTGTTTCTCACCTTTTATCAGAAAGAAAAAGAAATATTTTTGAGACTGATTTATAGTGAGAAAGGCACACACACACCTTACACAAGGAAAATGATTGTGTGAAGCAATGAGATACTGTGTAGTGTGTATCACTTCAACGTTGACTTCGTTTATAAGATGAGTGAAGAAAACACTGCTAATGAAGAAAAATACTTCCAATCAAAAAAGACTCGTCCAGCTAAAAATCTATCTGGTGGACATGGGAAATACTGTTGCATTCCAGGATGTAAAAGTGCAACTGCAGATTCTAAAGGAAATAAAACGAATATATCACTTTTCAAAATCAGACAAGACTGGGTAGCAACTATTTCAAAATTCAGACGAAAAGGAGGCAAAGATACCCCTTTCTTGCTTGGCAACTGTTGGATGGTCGTATCCTTGACAGGGAGTTTTGGTGCTTGGGCTTGTCTAGATTTCCCTGGTACACCCCATTGTTGTGACCTACTGGTGCAGGCTACTTCTTCAGGGATTTCTGTGAGTCCTTTGAGTGAGTATAAAGCAATCTCCATAAGCAGCCCCATCACATGATTACAATAGCCAGAGTTCCCTGCCACACAAGTACAATTGGCAGATACTACCTGGCTTGTAATTTTATTTATACTAACTGTTAAGCTCCATTTATTGTCTTTCATACTGGCTTTGCTGATGGCTTTAAAAAGTATGTGTCCATCCTTCTCCATAGAATATATATTGTTCGATGAGATATATCTTTCTGCTTGAAACTTGTGTCCTCTATCTCTTGTTTTTATGATGGCACTTCCAGGTGTTTTACCACTGTTCTTTCTATGAGTTTCGATCTCCTTCATCCCAAATGCAGGTAGTGAAGCAAAAGATTTTCCCCATTTTACCTCAGTCTTTTGAACATCAGATTGTGTTTGTGTTGTTGTTGTTGAGAGTGGTGTTGTTATGGGCTGGTTTTTTGAAGTATTTACAGTATTTACAGGAACAGAACGTGGACAATCACTTATAAACATATCAACATCTTCTTCATTGTATATAATTTCAATAGGAATTTCTTTATTTACATTATTTACAAGTTCTGTGAAGATAAATTCTTTCTCAGTCAATCTGCTACTGCTCGCCGCCATGATGTTTTGAAAATGTACCCTACCCAGCCTCGCTTTCATGTTGTATTTCCGTGAATTTGTGATTGCGCAATCGATATCGGGAAAGGCGTACTGTGGAAAGAAGTTCTATCGGGACTGTGAGACAGGGGTGTTCAAGCAGTAAAAAAGAATTCACCGTCTCCCTCTTCACCTACTATATGAAAGACAGGCTAGAACGGGGTTTTAAAAATCTTTACTAACTTTGTAAGACGTTGGAGAAAAGAGTTGATTTTCATACCCGTTTCGATGATGGTTTTTGGTTGTAGTTCCCATATAAGTTGTTGATAGATCACCATGTCACAACAATCTTTCATCATGCTCAACCCTCGCCACCTTGTACAATATTTCCCTGAAAAGAAAAAATACACCTGTGAATGCAGCAATTCTATAGACGTAAAAAATTGAGATTGAGAGTATGTACATGTTTTTCTTTATATGAGCAAGTCTCTGACCCAATACCAGGCTCGCATAATGCTAAGTATTCTATTGTTCTTAAAGAATAGAGCCATTGTTAAGGTACCAAAAACTTAGCCTAAATATGCTTATAAACGTTATGCTTATAGAAAAAACATGCATGGCCCCAGAGGTTTGCGTGAGTGAATACGTGAATTGGATTTTATCATTGCGTGAATGCGCGGATCGAAAAAATCTGCGTGAGCGTGAAAATCCACTTATTGCACGTGTAAATAGGTGAATTCCACACTTGTGTACCAAAAAGATCGAGATTGTGAACATTAGACTAATAGACCATTAGGCCATCACTCCCTTTGGTGAAAATCTCAACTAAAGAAATAGATTAGAAAAATATCACATACCTTTCGAGACCTTCTTGAAAGTTTCCATATCAAAAACACTTTCTTCTTTTCGATCTTTGATCGATTGGTATCGATTCTTATCGCATAACAATTTATCAATTTCCACATAAATATCGTTCTTACACTTCGAGTAATATGTTGTATCTGTGATTAAGCCTTTCTTGATATCCTCTGTTGTTGTAGCGGCCATTTTGGAATGATGTAATAAAATAACGAAATCCTTGGAATTCTGAACTTAGCGAACACAAGTACGATTTCTCTGATGAAAGAGGTTTTTTAGTAAGTTGATGTCGACGGTTTGATTTAAAACGGTTATAAAATGTATTTATGCTTTTTAGCCTTGGTTTTTATAAACGGACTCGTAAAAAATTGAGTCCAATATAGTGATATTTATCTAAACTTTCAAATCTTTTGTGTTTTTAGATAGTTAAAAAAGATTATTTGAAAAAGTTTTTATTCAAGTTTAACAATAAAGTCAAGAAAAAAAATAATTAGGAACATATTTTTCTTATCACTTGAATAATTTCAATGTTATCATAAATATGAGAACAGTTGGTCTGGTCTCCAAGCTATGAAAAATATGGCTTTAAATTTCTTTTGAAACTGTTCTGAAAAGAATGGTTCTTTAAAAGAAAAGTAGGATGTGAAAATTTGAACCTGGCATTCTAAAATTGCTATCATGACGAACAAATGACTAAGGACATTAAAAAAAATAATCCTTTCATCCAAGATAACTCATGAGAGGCGTGGCCGTTTCGATGGTCTAAAGATCTTTATACTCTGCCAAGACGATATTCTCACGGGTCAATAGTTTTCGAGATTAAAAAATAAATAAACAAGTGATACTTTTATGGACCTACCTGGTTATGCATTTAACACATATATAATTGATATCTACGTGAGCGTGACCATTAAACAATCATTCAGAACACAAATAGTGACGATCTATTAAAATCAGTTGTTTGTTTCTTATAAAAAAACATGTTTGGAAACCAAAATTTCATGCTCTTGAAATATTCTTTCATATTCAAGACTTCGAGAGCAAAAAAACATATCTCATCAAAACATTCAGTAATTTTAAGAACATTGATGTACACTTATTAATAGTGATTCTTATAGATAAACATGCGTTTTTTGAGCCAACAAAATCTTTTTGCAAAAATCTGCTTGAATCATCTTTTACCTATGATGGTACCTTACTTTCCTACAAAAAATCAGAAAAAATCAATGATCCAATTTTTCACAAAGTCCAAAAAAATCTCGAGAAAAGCTAATACCTAACTAATTGATAATGTTCTTATAAAAAAATATCAAATTTGGCCAGTTTTTCTATAAAAACACGCCAAGCAATCAAAATTTCATGCCGAAACACACATACTCTTTAAAAGTAAGTCCTCCTGAGCAAAAAAAAACATCCATCTCATAAAAAAATTGAGTAATTTGACTAAGAACATTGATGTATGCTTATAGTGATTCTTATAGATAAACATGCGTTTTTTGAGCCAACAAATTTTTTTTGCAAAAATCTGCTTAAGCAGAAAAGATGTTTTACCTATACTACGATGGTAACCTACTTTCATGCATAAAATCAGAAAAAATGAACGACCTAATTTTTCACAAAGTCCAAAAAACCCGTTTTTTAGCCGTTTTTTGGCCCTAATTTGCCCCAAATTTTTTTTATTTCGAAAATCGGGCTCCGTCACATTCGAGGGCTTATAGTTATGCATCTTTGTGCAAGAAAACTAACGAGCCAATAACGCTAATAACGAACGAACGAACGGACAAAGGTTAATTTTTTATAGGACCTCCACCGGGGTAGGTCCAAAAAACAAAAAAGAGGTTGAATGGCCATAAGCTGGGCTATGTCGTTACAAATATCCGAACAGATCCTGATTACTCAACGCATAGCACGTATTCGCTCTAAAAGGTTGTGGCTCCGTTAGATCTTCTATTCAGGTTTGGCGGTTCTCTTTGATAATTTTCATTTCAGAGCTTGCTTGAAAATTAGGTAGTACATAGCGTTCCCAAAAAAATCAACGTAGTTATGATCAATAGTAGCCTCTCCCGTAGGTTTATAGTTATGGTTTTCATAGAGGCTATTTGCAATGTTACCACAGATTTATAAAGCCCGAAGGGTTAGATGGCATGCTTTTAAGCCATCACAGACAAAAAATGAATATCACAAGAAATATAGTTGCTATTCTTTTCGAAAATCCGCGAGGCTTCTAATTGCTACCTAGATGTTACGTGCCGTATTCCATGGTATCTTAAAAGCTCGAAATTACCGGCATAGGATGGTCCGATTTTTACAATCCTGTACCGGCTGGTAGTTCTGAATCTGGATTTTGCCGTTTTTTTATGCGGCTGTAGTGTAAAGGTAGAACTTTCGGCTAAGGTGCATTAGATCACTGGCCAGGTTAAACCAAAGACTTATAAAATTAAAAAATGCTCAGAAATTTAAGAGAGAAGTCAATGGTAAATACAGGATGAAATATTCCACCATAATTTAACAAGTTAACTTGGGGTTAATAACTATCAAAAGAGGAACCATCGGGTCACCTCCAACTGCAGTCGCAAGACTTACTTGCAGGTCTTCTTCTAGAGGGTTTGCGACCCGTTTTGGCACCTTCTTACATAATTTGAAACATATAAATTGATGGGGATTATGTTTTCAAATCAGAAAATTCAGACAGAAATTGGAACATAATTTTCCACTGAGGACGATGTTTTGGCCAATTTTTACAGTGGAAAGGAGGGGTCCCAGTGGGTGTGTGAAAAGGGGGTGTTATGGCCTTTCAGAAATAGATTGTTTTGTAGCACTTATTGATCTGGGGACTATGAAGTCAAATTGCAGACGTATCTGAAGTCTTATTACTTGAAAGACATTAACATTTCGAAAAAGAATTAGATCATTTAGTGGACTGATTTATTCTAGTAAAGGCAAGTCTATAACTGTTCCATCAAGAGAAAATTAGGATTAGCATAAACATATAAACTTCACAGCGAAACTCGAGAAAGGTAAATACGCGTTTTTTATAGTAACACAGGTCTTATTTTAAGCCAACAATTATTAGAACAAATTGAGAACAATCTAAGTCTCAGTTTTCAGAATTGCTGAATATAAAACCCTTTAAACCACATAAGTCAATAAAGTAAGCTTATTGTTAGAATGGATTCAAAAACAAAATCGCTAAAAACACGTAAAATTGAAACAACCGAGCCTCAGTAAATCTAGAACCATTTCTTATAAAAAAGCGTAAGCATAAGAAAGCATGTTTAGAGAAAGCGGGCTTATCAAGGATTTGATTTTTTTCCAAAATTTGTCAAAATAAGCAAAATTATGAGTGACAATGACATCACTAGTTACGTAAATACTGTAACTCCTTTTAACACCTAGAACTTTTCCTTGACATATAAAAATATGAACTAACACACAAACAGTAAAAATATATTTTTTTATGAAGGATAAAAGAGATCAACAATTTTCAAACATTATTGATGGTATAATAGAGAAAGGTCAACGATTTTGAGTGGCAGGAATTGGTGGAAAGAAAGAAAATGTGGACGCGAGACCTAGCCATTGCAATTGGTGTAGTTTGTCTTGTACAAAGTGTAACATGTTCAATGCAAGGTCAGTTTATTCCCTTCTTTAGAGCCTTGTATTTTTAACATGCATTTGTGATTGACAAAAGTTGGAATTGATAGCTGCAAGAACAAACCTGAAGTTAACGTACGGCTGGTTTAGACGAGGAAAATGTGTAAAAACCTTCAAACTTTGAGTTCCTTAAAAGCCCTAAAATCAAACTTCTTTTGTTTCAGATGTCAAAAAGTGTCCGAACCATGAAGTTTTCACCGGCAGCCGAAAGTTAGATGGGATCTGTCGTGGCATACAAATTGACGACCAAATCTCATTCCCTAACTATTTGGGGCATAGAAACTTAAACGAAGCTATCAAATCAATCAGTTCATACAAAGTCTTCATAAAGCTTGGCTGTTCAAACCAATTTGAAAGATTCGTATGCGCGTTACACTTCCCGAAATGTAATAACAAGAAACCACCGTGTCGGCAGATTTGCGAATTATCGCGTGATAGTTGTGCACCCAAACTAATGGAGTTCGGAATGAAATGGCCCGTCTTTTTGGGTTGTGGTCGGTTCCCGGATAGTGAATATGCTGATGTTTGTATCGGAGGAACAAAGAAAGGTTAGCATTGGGTTTAAAGCGGAAGGCTAAAGAGGAATCTTGAAACCAAGCAAGAAAAATGGAAGCACTAACATTTGCGCAGATTTTAGAATGAGCGATTGATTATGACGGATTGGATCTTTAGCGCTTTCTCTGCTTTCATGCGGCAAATTTTGAAACCTGGCGATGGATTTTACTTTATCTGTGGCGTTTGTGTGAAAACAACGTGGATCGCGGGTTTTGGATAGGAAATAAGTGCCATCTAAGAATTGCCTCTCTTTAAACTCAATGGTGTTACACTTGTTTGTCTGTAACCAGTGTAAACAATTTCATTTCCGGGGTTTGACGGGTGTCACCTTGAGAGTGGTTTCTACATAAAAATCAAAACAAAGTCCATTCTCTTCTCACTTCTTTCTAGCCACGGTAGCACCAGCTCCCGAAAGATCAAGTATTCCTACGACGACAACACCTAAATCATTTCCTACCACGGTAAAACAAGAACCGGTACGACAGTCGAACATAGAAACAACAGCATTACAAACAGCAGAAAAATCAAAATGTATGTCTATGGCTGACAATAAAATAATAATGAAAGGATTTTGTAGAAATCGACCCTACAACTACACAATTATGAAGACCAAATCTGAGATAGAGGAAGCAAATCTGGTAGGAAACCAATTCGAACCACTGTTGAAGGTCGAATGTTCCGAGCATATTCAAGATTTCATTTGTTCCTATTATTTCCCAAAGTGTGAAGCAAATAAACCCTTACCTCCGTGCCGAAGCCTTTGTAAGGAAGCTAGAAAGGGTTGTAAAGAGTTAATGAACAAATTTGGATTCCAATGGCCACGCCACCTCCGATGTAGGCACTTTCCTAAAAGAAATCAAGAAGGAAACAATTGCTTTATGGTTAAGAAAAAAGTAACTCCAAAGCCTACCTTAACACCAAAGCTACCAGTTAAAGGTGAATGTATAGCATTTGACAAGCAGCCTGTACCTTTTAAGGGGAAATACTGTAAAGTTCTACCATATGACAGGACATTAAAGATGAAAAAGACTACACTTAATTCCGTTGGAAGTAAAGTGGTACGGTACATCCCTTTCTTTCAAAGATGTTCAAAACATCTAGAGTTATTTGTGTGTTCGGTGCATTACCCGAAATGTGAATCCGGACTTGTTTTACCTCCATGTCGAAAGGTTTGTGAGGCTGCCAGAAACGGTTGCAAAGATACAGTAGCGAGATTTGGATTCGGCTGGCCGGAGAAACTCAATTGTCATCATTATCCTGTACAAAATGAAAATAAAGATAACTGTTTCATGACTGATGATGAAGAAATACAAAAGATTCGCCCCTCGATAATAAAACCAAACAAAACATGCAACTTAGTTAGAGAAGTTTTGAGAAATAAAAGGATTTGCCAGCAGCTCCCGTACAGCTATACGTCAATCGATAAGTTAAAGGCGATAAGTGGTGCAAAGAGGATGATTAACATGTTCAACCCATTATATGCAGTCAGATGCTCTGATCATTTACAAAACTTTATTTGTTCTTATCATTTCCCAAAATGTGAGCTGAACAAAGTTTTGCCACCTTGTCGAGAGCTTTGTGAAGCTTCTAGAAATGGTTGCAGTCTGTTGATGCAAAAGTATGGTTTTCAGTGGCCGGAACATTTAAAGTGTGATCAATTCCCGAAAAAAGTTATCAATGAAAATAACTGCTTTTCCGGTAAGTTTGAGTTTTAAAGGAATGCAAATAAAAGGGGTTTTATATAAGAGCACTACAAAGAAGACCGTACATTTCTTTTTCTTTTTTTCATTCAAAAGTTTTCTTCTCGAATCTTAGGTAAGTTATAAGATTTAATCTACAATAAAGTTAAAAATATAATCTTTAAGCGCTTCCCACACTATACAAAACTTGTAACGCAAAGGGTTAACCCAGAGAAATATTTCGGACGGTTTTAGACGTCATGAGGTCGTAAAAAAGTTATTCTTCTTAGCAACGGTCATTTCTTAGAATTGTTTTAATTTTATTTCATTGCGAAATTAAGGTGGCGAACAAAGAATAACAAAAATCACCCAAACAAGACCAACAAAAGTAACACAGATGACAACAAAATTAACGAATTCTTCAAAGTCCCAAAAACCAAAGACATCGGAAACGGTATCCAAACCAAATCAATGTCAAGAACTCATAAGGACTCATGAATCATCAAATGTTTGCAATAAACTACCCTACAAATATACTTCCATTGGAAAGTCACCTTATTACGCCAAAAGTTTTCTTGAAGTTCAACTTTATGAACCTCTGTTCAAAACAGGCTGCTCAGATCAAATGCAAAATTTCATTTGTTCATATTATTTCCCAAAATGTGAGCTGAACAAAGTTTTGCCACCTTGTCGAGAGCTTTGTGAAGCTTCAAGAAATGGTTGCAGTCTGTTGATGCAAAAGTATGGTTTTCAGCTGCCAGAAGAATTGAAGTGTGATCGATTCCCGAAAAAAGATATCAATGAAAATAACTGCTTTGCTGGTAAATTCATAAATTTCGAAAAGTAAATTTTGTGAACTCTCAATGTACAAAGTTACAGCCTAAATTCTGTTCCTTCAAAAATTGGCAGTTTGCACATTTTGATACATTCCTCTCTAAGAAGAAAATATATAATTAAGATGTTGAAAAGATAGTCAAGCTGAGGATTTTAAGACTTTCAAAATTTTTCGGAAATTAAGATGAAAAAAAATCAAGATCTTTTCTACAGGACAAAAGTCTTTGAATTTATACTTTTCTGAAACTTGGAATTTCGCTGATTTCAATATGTTTTCAGGTTTTTCATATCTTTCTTGGAGCGAAAGTTGCAGCTCTCTAAAGTAGGTTAGGGTAAAATTAGCAAAATGGAAAATAAGAAGATTAAGATTAAAATCTTTCCAACATGGTATTACTTTTAATTATGTCTTCTATCTATCAAGGGCAATTTATCAAAATTACTCTAGGGGCTGAGTTAGGTCCCGTATGCGCATCGGCGTATAGTCATTTTTTCTTTTGATCATGAAAGTATAGTCCTTGAAGAGTCAGAAAACGTGTGTGGCGTTATTTGGATCAGGCTCAAATTTCCATAATGGAGGATTTTAGATTTCAACCCTTTTTAGCCCTCTTGCTTGAAAAGAAATTTTTTTTTGACTTTAAACATAGACACATTATATACCAATCGATCACAAATTTTATGCTGATTAAGAAAAAGGTCAGAATCATGGTCTGAAAATTTTGTTATCTGGAGATATGAAGCACTTTCGATTTCGATTTTTTTGAAATGACTACTTTTGGTTCCAGATTTGCGTGGCTTTAACATTTGATTGGCTTACTTAATTTACTTGAAATTTTCGGAGGGTCTTGCCTACTGTTCAAATAATAAAATTCAGGAAATTTTTTTTTTCTACATGAATTTCGAAATCCATAATGGCGGATTCAAAATTTTCTTTCGTCACATGGGCTCTTAGGCTCTGCTAGCCTAAGAAAAATATTTTTTGAGCTTAAAACCCTGCATATTATATACCAATCGATCAGAAATTTTATACTGATTAAGAAAAAGGTCAGAATCATGGTCTGAAAATTTTGTTATTTGGAGGTATGAAGCACTTTCGATTTCGATTTTTTGAAATGACTACTTTTGGTTCCAGATTTGCGTGGCTTTAACATTTGATTGGCTTACTTAATTTACTTGAAATTTTCGGAGGGTCTTGCCTACTGTTAAAATAATAAAATTCAGGAAAATTTTTTTTTCTACATGAATTTTGAAATCCATAATGGCGGATTCAAAATTTTCTTTCGTCACATGGGCTCTTAGGCTCTGCTAGGCTAAGAAAAATATTTTTTGAGCTTAAAACCCTGCATATTATATACCAATCGATCAGAAATTTTATACTGATTAAGAAAAAGGTCAGAATCATGGTCTGAAAATTTTGTTATTTGGAGGTATGAAGCACTTTCGATTTCGATTTTTTGAAATGACTACTTTTGGTTCCAGATTTGCGTGGCTTTAACATTTGATTGGCTTACTTAATTTACTTGAAATTTTCGGAGGGTCTTGCCTACTATTCAAATAATAAAATTCAGGAAAATTTTTTTTTCTACATGAATTTTGAAATCCATAATGGCGGATTCAAAATTTTCTTTCGTCACATGGGCTCTTAGGCTCTGCTAGGCTAAGAAAAATATTTTTTGAGCTTAAAACCCTGCATATTATATACCAATCGATCAGAAATTTTATACTGATTAAGAATAAGGTCAGAATCATGGTCTGAAAATTTTGTTATCTGGAGATATGAAGCACTTTCGATTTCGATTTTTTGAAATGACTACTTTTGGTTCCAGATTTGCGTGGCTTTAACATTTGATTGGCTTACTTAATTTACTTGAAATTTTCGGAGGGTCTTGCCTACCGTTCAAATAATAAAATTCAGGAAAAGTTTTTTTCTACATGAATTTCGAAATCCATAATGGCGGATTCAAAATTTTCTTTCGTCACATGGGCTCTTAGGCTCTGCTAGCTTAAGAAAAATATTTTTTGAGCTTAAAACCCTGCATATTATATACCAATCGATCAGAAATTTTATACTGATTAAGAATAAGGTCAGAATCATGGTCTGAAAATTTTGTTATCTGGAGATATGAAGCACTTTCGATTTCGATTTTTTGAAATGACTACTTTTGGTTCCAGATTTGCGTGGCTTTAACATTTGATTGGCTTACTTAATTTACTTGAAATTTTCGGAGGGTCTTGCCTACCGTTCAAATAATAAAATTCAGGAAAAGTTTTTTTCTACATGAATTTCGAAATCCATAATGGCGGATTCAAAATTTTCTTTCGTCACATGGGCTCTTAGGCTCTGCTAGCTTAAGAAAAATATTTTTTGAGCTTAAAACCCTGCATATTATACACCAATCGATCAGACATTTTATGCTGATTAAGAAAAAGGTCAGAACCATGGTCTGAAAATTTTTCTATCTCGAGCTATGAAGTACTTTCGTTTTCAAAAAATCGAAATCGAAAGTGCTTCATACCTCCAAATAACAAAATTTTCAGACCATGATTCTGACCTTTTTCTTAATCAGCATAAAATTTCTGATAGATTGGTATATAATATGCAGGGTTTTAAGCTAAAAAATTTTTTCTTAGCCTAGCAGAGCCTAAGAGCCCATGTGACGAAAGAAAATTTTGAATCCGCCATTATGGATTTCGAAATTCATGTAGAAAAAAAAAATTTCCTGAATTTTATTATTTGAACAGTAGGCAAGACCCTCCGAAAATTTCAAGTAAATTAAGTAAGCCAATCAAATGTTAAAGCCACGCAAATCTGGAACCAAAAGTAGTCATTTCAAAAAATCGAAATCGAAAGTGCTTCATATCTCCAGATAACAAAATTTTCAGACCATGATTCTGACCTTTTTCTTAATCAGCATAAAATTTGTGATCGATTGGTATATAATATGTCTATGTTTAAAGTCAAAAAAAAATTTCTTTTCAAGCAAGAGGGCTAAAAAGGGTTGAAATCTAAAATCCGCCATTATGGAAATTTGAGCCTGATCCAAATAACGCCACACACGTTTTCTGACTCTTCAAGGACTATACTTTCATGATCAAAAGAAAAAATGACTATACGCCGATGCGCATACGGGACCTAACTCAGCCCCTAGAGTAAATGTGGGACTGCTAATTTTTTTTGGAACAGACTTAAAGGGAATAGCGCTATACTTATAGTAGGGGTCGGAGTTGCTGGTAGTTCCATGGTATACTCTGAAATACATGCTGATGTCAGCCCGAAAGCTGATTGGCTTAACCGACAGTTATACGTGGTTTGAGAGTATAGCTAAAACTTTGTTATGTTTTCAACAGTAAACGAAAGTGAATGAAGACAAAATGTAAACAAAAAGATTGCAAAGAAGTTTTCGAATAAATTCACAATAGAATGTCTTCATTTAAAAATAGAAACACTCGATTTCATTCAAAAGAAAAAGACATTCTTTTTTTCTTTCAGTTTTATGTAAGTCTTTTTGTGTTGTTGTTGAACATTATAGTAAATTATATTCACTTTTTTGAATATATTTTTTGGAATAAAGTCACTTTTGGTTTTTGTTATGATCCAGCACTCCTAAATACTCCTCCGTATGGGTGTTTGTGCCAATGCTAGATCAGCATTTCATAAATATACCATGCGTCGTTCCCTTTAAACTTTGACTAGTAAACTGGTAGATTCGCTGGATTGTAGGATTCGGATTCAAGGATTCGGATTCGGATTCAGGATTCGTAAAAAGCTTTGTAAAAAAAAATTGAAAAAAAATATTAACTTCAAACCAAAAGATCTTAAAACATTACATAACATAGAGCAGTTCTTGACAAAAATTGATGTAAAAATGGGCGTGGCCTTGACGCTAATTAGGGAAATTCCCCTTTTTAGGATTCAAATTTCCAGCCCATTGCATACTTTGGCTAGTTCTCAGTCCCTTCGTTGTATTTGTATCAATTTCTAAACACCTGATCTTATGACCGGAAATGTCAATGATTAATCGTGGACAAAATTTATTGACAACAAGGGCGTGGCCTCGATGCTAATTAGGGAAATTCCCCTATTTAGGATTCAAAACACGAAAATTGCAAAGTTTGGCTAGTTCTCAGTTCCCTCGTTGAATTTGGATCAATTTCTAAACACCTGATCTTATGACCGGACATGTCAATGATTAATTGTGGACAAAATTTATTGATAAAAAGGGCGTGGCCTCGATGCTAATTAGGGAAATTCCCTTATTTAGGACTCAAAACACGAAAATTTCAAAGTTTGGCAAAGTTTGGCTAGTTCTCAGTCCCTTCGTTGTATTTGGATCAATTTCTAAACACCTGATCTTATGACCGGAAATGTCAATGATTAATCGTGGACAAAATTTATTGACAACAAGGGCGTGGCCTCGATGCTAATTAGGGAAATTCCCCTATTTAGGATTCAAAACACGAAAATTGCAAAGTTTGGCTAGTTCTCAGTTCCCTCGTTGAATTTGGATCAATTTCTAAACAGCTGATCTTATGACCGGACATGTCAATGATTAATTGTGGACAAAATTTATTGATAAAAAGGGCGTGGCCTCGATGCTAATTAGGGAAATTCCCTTATTTTGGACTCAAAACACGAAAATTGCAAAGTTTGGCAAAGTTTGGCTAGTTCTCAGTCCCTTCGTTGTATTTGGATCAATTTCTAAACACCTGATCTTATGACCGGAAATGTCAATGATTAATCGTGGACAAATTTTATTGACAACAAGGGTGTGGTCTCGATGCTAATTAGGGAAATTCCCTTATTTAGGACTCAAAACACGAAAATTGCAAAGTTTGGCTAGTTCTCAGTTCCCTCGTTGAATTTGGATCAATTTCTAAACACCTGATCTTATGACCGGACATGTCAATGATTAATTGTGGACAAAATTTATTGATAAAAAGGGCGTGGCCTTGATGCTAATTAGGGAAATTCCCTTATTTTGGACTCAAAACACGAAAATTGCAAAGTTTGGCAAAGTTTGGCTAGTTCTCAGTCCCTTCGCTGTAATTGGATCAATTTCTAAACACCTGATCTTATGACCGGAAATGTCAATGATTAATTGTGGACAAAATTTATTGATAAAAAGGGCGTGGCCTCGATGCTAATTAGGGAAATTCCCCTATTTAGGATTCAAAACACGAAAATTGCAAAGTTTGGCTAGTTCTCAGTTCCCTCGTTGAATTTGGATCAATTTCTAAACACCTGATCTTATGACCGGACATGTCAATGATTAATTGTGGACAAAATTTATTGATAAAAAGGGGGTGGCCTCGATGCTAATTAGGGAAATTCCCTTATTTAGGACTCAAAACACGAAAATTTCAAAGTTTGGCAAAGTTTGGCTAGTTCTCAGTCCCTTCGTTGTATTTGGATCAATTTCTAAACACCTGATCTTATGACCGGAAATGTCAATGATTAATCGTGGACAAAATTTATTGACAACAAGGGCGTGGCCTCGATGCTAATTAGGGAAATTCCCCTATTTAGGATTCAAAACACGAAAATTGCAAAGTTTGGCTAGTTCTCAGTTCCCTCGTTGAATTTGGATCAATTTCTAAACAGCTGATCTTATGACCGGACATGTCAATGATTAATTGTGGACAAAATTTATTGATAAAAAGGGCGTGGCCTCGATGCTAATTAGGGAAATTCCCTTATTTTGGACTCAAAACACGAAAATTGCAAAGTTTGGCAAAGTTTGGCTAGTTCTCAGTCCCTTCGTTGTACTTGGATCAATTTCTAAACACCTGATCTTATGACCGGAAATGTCAATGATTAATCGTGGACAAAATTTATTGACAAAAAGGGCGCGGCCTCGATGCTAATCAGGGAAATTCCCCTATTTATTAGGATTCAAAACACGAAAATTGCAAAGTTTGGCAAAGTTTGGCTAGTTCTCAGTCCCTTCGTTGTACTTGGATCAATTTCTAAACACCTGATCTTATGACCGGAAATGTCAATGATTAATCGTGGACAAAATTTATTGACAAAAAGGGCGCGGCCTCGATGCTAATTAGGGAAATTCCCCTATTTAGGATTCAAAACACGAAAATTGCAAAGTTTGACAAAGTTTGGCTAGTTCTCAGTCCCTTCGTTGTATTTGGATCAATTTCTAAACACCTGATCTTATGACCGGACATGTCAACGATTAATTATGGAAAAAATTTATTGATAAAAAGGGCGTGGCCTTGATGCTAATTAGGGAAATTCCCTTATTTAGGACTCAAAACACGAAAATTTCAAAGTTTGGCAAAGTTTGGCTAGTTCTCAGTCCCTTCGTTGTATTTGGATCAATTTCTAAACACCTGATCTTATGACCGGAAATGTCAATGATTAATCGTGGACAAAATTTATTGACAACAAGGGCGTGGCCTCGATGCTAATTAGGGAAATTCCCCTAATTAGGATTCAAAACACGAAAATTGCAAAGTTTGGCTAGTTCTCAGTTCCCTCGTTGGATTTGGATCAATTTCTAAACAGCTGATCTTATGACCGGAAATGTCAATGATTAATCGTGGACAAAATTTATTGACAAAAAGGGCGTGGCCTCGATGCTAATTAGGGAAATTCCCCTATTTAGGATTCAAAACACGAAAATTTCAAAGTTTGGCAAAGTTTGGCTAGTTCTCAGTCCCTTCGTTGTATTTGGATCAATTTCTAAACACCTGATCTTATGACCGGAAATGTCAATGATTAATCGTGGACAAAATTTATTGACAAAAAGGGCGTGGCCTCGATGCTAATTAGGGAAATTCCCTTATTTAGGACTCAAAACACGAAAATTGCAAAGTTTGGCAAAGTTTGGCTAGTTCTCAGTCCCTTCGTTGAATTTGGATCAATTTCTAAACAGCTGATCTTATGACCGGACATGTCAATGAGACGAGCCTCTAAAGACATTGATAAAGTCTACCACTACAAGGTCGGAAAGAATACAGGCCATTATGCATGCATCCTACAAGAGATTTGTTAAAGATGCAGAAGAGGAGTTGGACATTTTTGGTCTGTCGTATAAACAGAGCCAATCTTACACCTTCCGCATCATTGAAGGCCTAACCTATAGAGAGAAAGTTGACCCTGATGATCTCACTAGTTTTGGTGGGAAACAGCGACTGCCCATCGTCTTCAACAGACAAAACTATCTCGAGACGGTCCAGTATTGTGTTCTTCCCGAGCTGCTGATACACTTTCAAATGGAAAACTTCCATCTGACGTATCAGCAAGCTACAGAAAAACTTAATGGAAACCGCAGAATGACCACCCACCATGTGAATTTACTTTTATGCGTAAGGAGACTTCCACTATTTTTTGCTCAAGAATTTCAGATACATATGAAATTGGCTTTTATTTTCCGAGACAGGTAATGCAACAAGAATTCAATGTGCACTAATATTTAGTAGAATCAGCATGAAAAACTAAATTATCCAGTAAGACCACATGAACCAGTTAAGTATATTTTTCTTAAAACGATTTGAATGATAACAATCCTAAGTGACAAGTGCGGGTATCTTTTACAGCAACGAAAAACGGATGGGGCATCCTTCAATGGCATATTCATCCAATGCAGAGCGGCAGACATCCTGTTGGAAAAACGAACAGATGCTCTAGTTTTCAAGACGAACAAAAACTTTATCCCGATGAAAGTTGTAAGAGTTCTTTAGTTACGAGATCCTTTTTCTTAACAAAAAAGTACTAAATATATCTTTCAGAACGAAGGCCAACCACCATAAATCAGAGCCCAATGAAGTGTCTCTGTGAATGGCTTTGTAAAATCACAAGGTATAAGCTTGTGGATAAAGTTCAACTCCGTTATATACATGTACATGTATATGTGTTCTTGATTTTAGAGGTTGCTAGAAGAGTAAATAGAGACGATAAAGTACCTGTTATAAGTACTTAATTCTAATGACAAAGAATTCTCTATCTTCTTAGGCATTTTTGATTTATTTCGTAATATGTTCATACTCTATTTCAATATTAAATCAGGATGGATTTACCTCTTGGGAAAATGATTTTGGCTTCACACTTGAACAGACGGAGAAATTAGACAATGTCAACGTTTATCATGCAAATACCCATCAAAGGATATTCCTCATTTCAAAACAAGGCGGTATGTTTTCATCAACCATTAAAAGAAAATTGAAAAGCTATTTTTTGGTCTATGATATTTTACGGGATGGTATTTTCATGGAAATTACGTCACTTTCCTATTCATACTATAATGATTTCAAAGTCAAGTCAATCCTCCTATAAGGTTTCCGGTGGGGAAAAAGGTAAAATTCACAACACAACGGTACAGGAGAACAAGCCATAATCGTCTAGTACGAGCTAGATTATACTCCGAAGGGATTGCACTTTGGAAAAACAGGTGAGAGGTATGTGCAAGCCATAAGGGTACCCTTTTTCATACCTTACAAAAAATGAACGACTTCGAAGTCACGTCAATCCTCCTACAAGGTTTCCTCACGAATAAATAACGGATACCCTTTTTTATTCAGTACATAATATTTTACATAACTTTCAGACTCCCTCCCACCACTTATTCAAACCTTTGAGTAATTATCAAGTTAGAAGTAAAAGATTAGACAAGTTCATAATTTTTGCAATTAAATTTCAGGTAAATTCGATGACCTACGAACAGTTTTAGTTGCTATATTGGCGAAGCTGGAAGAATCGAAATGCCGTTCAGTTACTGTAGGATTCACCGACTACCTGCCAAGTTTAAACAAAACTGAAGCACGCACTATGTTAAAAACAATTTTACAATTAAAAAAACAAAAGTATCTAAAATTAATTCGATTTAGCTGCCCAGAGGAGCACTTGGGTTCATTGAGATTCATGAAAAACCTCTTCAAGGATTGAATTACTAAACTTGAAAAAATAAACATGAAAAAAACAAGCCTCTTTTCCTTTCTATTTTTCTTTACATTGTTCAATTCCAACCCATTTTATCAATAAATTTTGTCCACAATTAATCATTGACATGTCCGGTCATAAGATCAGGTGTTTAGAAATTGATCCAAATACAACAAGGGGACTGAGAATTAGCCAAACTTTGCAATTTTCGTGTTTTGAGTCCTAAATAAGGGAATTTCCCTAATTAGCATCGAGACCACACCCTTGTTGTCAATAAAATTTGTCCACGATTAATCATTGACATTTCCGGTCATAAGATCAGGTGTTTAGAAATTGATCCAAATACAACGAAGGGACTGAGAACTAGCCAAACTTTGCCAAACTTTGCAATTTTCGTGTTTTCGTTGTTCTAATTAGCATCAAGGCCACGCCCTTTTTATCAATAAATTTTTTCCATAATTAATCATTGACATGTCCAGTCATAAGATCAGGTGTTTAGAAATTGATCCAAATACAACGAAGGGACTGAGAACTAGCCAAACTTTGCCAAACTTTGCAATTTTCGTGTTTTGAATCCTAAATAGGGGAATTTCCCTAATTAGCATCGAGGCCACGCCCTTTTTGTCAATAAATTTTGTCCACGATTAATCATTGACATTTCCTGTCATAAGATCAGGTGTTTAGAAATTGATCCAAATACAGCGAAGGGACTGAGAACTAGCCAAACTTTGCCAAACTTTGCATTTTTCGTGTTTTGAGTCCAAAATAAGGGAATTTCCCTAATTAGCATCAAGGCCACGCCCTTTTTATCAATAAATTTTGTCCACAATTAATCATTGACATGTCCGGTCATAAGATCAGGTGTTTAGAAATTGATCCAAATTCAACGAGGGAACTGAGAACTAGCCAAACTTTGCATTTTCGTGTTTTGATCCTAAATAGGGGAATTTCCCTAATTAGCATCGAGGCCACGCCCTTGTTGTCAATAAATTTTGTCCACGATTAATCATTGACATTTCCGGTCATAAGATCAGGTGTTTAGAAATTGATCCAAATTCAACGAGGGAACTGAGAACTAGCCAAACTTTGCAATTTTCGTGTTTTGAATCCTAAACAGGGGAATTTCCCTAATTAGCATCGAGGCCACGCCCTTGTTGTCAATAAATTTTGTCCACGATTAATCATTGACATTTCCGGTCATAAGATCAGGTGTTTAGAAATTGATCCAAATACAACGAAGGGACTGAGAACTAGCCAAACTTTGCCAAACTTTGCAATTTTCGTGTTTTTTTTTTTTTTTTTTTTTTTTAGCTATAGTGTATGTAACACGAACAAATAGTACAAAACTAAAGGTTCCTAACCTCCCGCAAAAGGACCTCCAGATCATACCGCCAGGAGGAAGGAACCCAAACTAAGCTAACAATAAATTACTAAATAAATTGATAAATGGAAAAAAGGAAAAACTTACTACAGAGGATAAATATACTAACAGAAATAAAAAACAAAAACAAAAAGAGCTAGGAGAGCAGTTAGAGTAAAAGACTAAAATAACGGTCCCCCAAAACGGCTTGTATCACAGATAAATTTTATTGTTATACTCAATATATCGTGATTTTGGACAATGCTAAAATCGGGGTCGCCATAAAGAAGTATTCTACACAATGTTTTGGGATTAAATGGAAACAAGGTTATGTCAAGTTGAAGAAGGCTGTCAAACATCACAAGTCTGTCGTTAGAGTAATCAGAGCAATGCATCAAAAAATGCTGTGTTGTTTCTACTGAATTTTGTCGACAATTGCAGAAGGGGTCAACTGTGTCTGCAAAATTATGCAATCATCTGTATGGAGATGTCATCCCAACCATGCGCTTTGTTAGTCGTAAGTGCGCGAATGAGGGCTAAGATTTTGGCTTCATCAAGAGCGATATTGTTTATTCTAAGATTAGTTACATAGTTTTGTTGCGGTAAAACACTATCAGTGTCTATGAGAGAGCACTGATTAGCAAAGAACTGATTAAATATATTTGTTTTTGTAGCGACGTCAGCAATAAGATTATTGCTGGAATCTCGAACAGGTGGAATCCTTGGCGACTTCCTCCTATGAAGAAATTGATTTAGGATAGACCAGTATTTCTTTGAACCTAAGTTTGGGTCATTAAGGTTATTTGCTAAGCGGGAAAAATAAGAATCTTTAGCATCCCTGACAAGCCCTTCTACACCTAGATTGATGTTCTTGAAGGTTTTTGAGGTCTTCTTTCCTCCTCCCATTTTTTACATACCGCTCATAAACTTTCGATTTTACAAGTAGGGCTCTCTTTATCTCAGCCGTCATCCATACCGCATCCTTATTCCTGATGGTTATGACTTTATTAGGCACAAAGTTTGACATAATGTTAATGATTGTTTCAGTCAAAAGGGAGACCCGGCCATCCATATCAGTACCCTCAAAACACCTATCCCAGTCAACCATGTCTACCGCCCTTCGTATTAGAACGGGATCTGCTCTGGAGAAGTCCCAAACCTTTCGTTCATAAGATGGAGCGAAGGGGATTTTAAAGTTTAGCTTGCAAAAGGTTATCTGGTGATGGCACTTAGGGTGCAAAGATGGGAGGATACCAGTATCTAGAATCAAATGATCTGCTGAGGAAAAAATTAGATCAATGCAAGAAGTTGAATTATCAAGGAGATGAGTAGGCCCATCAATTAATTGTTTCAGACCATGCTGGGTAGCTAGATTTTGAATTTCTCTACCTCCAGGATTGGTGACATCACCGCTCCACCAGTCAGAATTCTTGACATTGAAATCCCCAAGAAAGATTGTAGCAGTAGGTGAAAAATTTTGGATATTTATTATAGTCTCCTCCCATTTGCGAGAAAAAACATCGAATTCATCAGAAGTCTGACTGGGGGAACGGTAACAGACGCAAAGAAAAAACCGGTTCGCACCGGTTTTCATCTCAGCTACAAGACATTCGTCCAAAGTAGTGAGTTGTGGTTTCACATCGAGACCTAGATGATCTCGATAATATATACAAACACCACCTCTCTTATTATTAGAGGGATGGTCGCATCTTTTGATCTCATAATTATCAATAACCAGCCTAGGATCGTTATCTTTTATCTCAGAATTCAGAAAAGTTTCACCCAAACAGACAATGTCGAATTTATGAATGTTCAGAAATGCAGAAAGTTGTTTAATCTTAATAAAATCTCCCATAGAGTCTTCAACCCAGACGCTATTCAGGTTCCAATGACAAATGCTTAGCGTAGTTTCCCTCTCCGGCCCAGGGTTAACCTCAATATCTCCGGATAAAATAAGGCATAAAAATATGAGTGTAAAAAGGAAATTTTGTAAGATGAAAAAACTACAGGAGGGATTAAGCTTATGATATTTCAGGCGTAAAATATTGAAAAATCCGATGCATGCTCTGTACTGACTAAGACTTACCCCCATGACAAACTCCGATCAACAACCATCAAACAACATGACATAAGAAATTTGCTCATAATGCTCTCTAAGCCAAAAAATAAAACAAAAAAAGAAAAATATAATTCCGAAAAAAGTTGTAAAAAGAGAAAAGAAATGCTTAATGCATAAAGAATCATTTGGTAAAAAGATTCCATCGTGGTTAGTGAGAGGCAATTATAAGTAATTACTTAGATGAAAGGACATCATAAAGTGATTGAATTTCGCAAAAAAAGAAAGAAAGTTGCAAAAAAGTTTGATAAACACAAAAACAACAAACTTTCAGATGTAAGAAAAGGAAAAAACTACTTGTTTAAAATATATTGTTTGAAGGACTCGATATCATTGAAAAACTTGAATTCTTTAGATTTTAAGCGTGCAACACAGTTGCAGTTTATGTCTGCAAACACAAAATCCACAGGCCCATCGTCAATAATTAATGCCTTAGCTCTGTCTAAAAGGTCAAGCCTTGATTTGGTGATGTCAAGACGTATTTTTATGTTTTGGTCTAAAGCATTACTTTTTCTAGCTTTATACAAAGCTGTGCGTTTCCCAAACGAATGAAATTTGACAATCATGGATTGCTTTTCTCGACCAACACGATGAGCCCTATCAATATCAGCAGCAGAAATGTTTAAGTTCAAGTGATTGCAAAGATCCACAACCTTTTTACACATTTATCAGCGGACTCGTCAGCTGACTTTTCCATGCCATTGATTCTTAAGCAATATCTCCTTGAATATTGCTCTTGATGGTCATTTTGTTTGGTCAAAAAATCTACAGAACTCGAAAGTACAGCATTCTTATCACATAAAATATTGACTTTGTTATTGAGTTCAGAAACTGACTTTTCTAGAAGTTCAATTCTATCTTCATGATGAATGCTATCTTCCTCGAGAGAAAGAATCCTTTTTTCTTGTTCGTCAAGACGATTGTACAATTTTGTAAAGAGATTTTTAATGTCAGCAATATCTTCTTTAGTAGCCAATTTCTTCCCAAACTCAAGTAGTTTCTGCTCTAAAATGTCTTCATGCTTGGCAGCATCAGAAGAGTTTCGTAGGACTCTACCTTGACTCATAATATTCCTCAATAGCAAGTAAAAACAACCAAATAATCAGCAAAAAAACAATATTTCAATCAAAGACAAGCAAAAAACAAGCCAAAAATTTCAAACGCCCCTCAAATCAAACACGCTACATTGACATGACCGTTCAGTTCCGTGGTCAGTTTAAAAGAAAGTTAGTTTGAAACCTTGCTCTATGTCGATCGCTTGTTTTCGTGTTTTGAGTCCTAAATAAGGGAATTTCCCTAATTAGCATCAAGGCCACGCCCTTTTTATCAATAAATTTTTTCCATAATTAATCATTGACATGTCCGGTCATAAGATCAGGTGTTTAGAAATTGATCCAAATACAACGAAGGGACTGAGAACTAGCCAAACTTTGCCAAACTTTGAAATTTTCGTGTTTTGAATCCTAAATAGGGGAATTTCCCTAATTAGCATCGAGGCCACGCCCTTTTTGTCAATAAATTTTGTCCACGATTAATCATTGACATTTCCTGTCATAAGATCAGGTGTTTAGAAATTGATCCAAATTCAACGAGGGAACTGAGAACTAGCCAAACTTTGCAATTTTCGTGTTTTGAATCCTAAATAGGGGAATTTCCCTAATTAGCATCGAGGCCACGCCCTTGTTGTCAATAAATTTTGTCCACGATTAATCATTGACATTTCCGGTCATAAGATCAGGTGTTTAGAAATTGATCCAAATACAGCGAAGGGACTGAGAACTAGCCAAACTTTGCCAAACTTTGCATTTTTCGTGTTTTGAGTCCAAAATAAGGGAATTTCCCTAATTAGCATCAAGGCCACGCCCTTTTTATCAATAAATTTTGTCCACAATTAATCATTGACATGTCCGGTCATAAGATCAGGTGTTTAGAAATTGATCCAAATTCAACGAGGGAACTGAGAACTAGCCAGACTTTGCAATTTTCGTGTTTTGAATCCTAAATAGGGGAATTTCCCTAATTAGCATCGAGGCCACGCCCTTGTTGTCAATAAATTTTGTCCACGATTAATCATTGACATTTCCGGTCATAAGATCAGGTGTTTAGAAATTGATCCAAATACAGCGAAGGGACTGAGAACTAGCCAAACTTTGCCAAACTTTGCATTTTTCGTGTTTTGAGTCCAAAATAAGGGAATTTCCCTAATTAGCATCAAGGCCACGCCCTTTTTATCAATAAATTTTGTCCACAATTAATCATTGACATGTCCGGTCATAAGATCAGCTGTTTAGAAATTGATCCAAATTCAACGAGGGAACTGAGAACTAGCCAAACTTTGCAATTTTCGTGTTTTGAATCCTAAATAGGGGAATTTCCCTAATTAGCATCGAGGCCACGCCCTTGTTGTCAATAAATTTTGTCCACGATTAATCATTGACATTTCCGGTCATAAGATCAGGTGTTTAGAAATTGATACAAATACAACGAAGGGACTGAGAACTAGCCAAAGTATGCAATGGGCTGGAAATTTGAATCCTAAAAAGGGGAATTTCCCTAATTAGCGTCAAGGCCACGCCCATTTTTACATCAATTTTTGTCAAGAACTGCTCTATGTTATGTAATCTTTTAAGATCTTTTGGTTTGAAGTTAATATCTTTTTTCAATTTTTTTTTACAAAGCTTTTTACGAATCCTGAATCCGAATCCGAATCCTTGAATCCCAATCCTACAATCCAGCGAATCTACCTAGTAAACTAGTCGGTTATTAATTATAATAAAACTGTCAATCAAATCATGTAAACACTAATTAAATATTCAGCGCGCGTGAGAGAAAAGGAAAATAACTTCAGAAAAGACACGCAACCTCGCCTCTTCGATTCTTTTTATTTGGAGCTTGATTTTTTGTATGGGTATGTTTTCAACGACTAGTTTACTAGTCTAACTTAAACTTAAAATCAAAATAGTCGTAGTAGCATGCGAACACCTTTCAAAAACTCAATATAACACATTTTATTTCTTTTATTTTCATTCATGATTTAGGTGGAGAACCAAGGACAACAAAAGCAACTCAAATGACAACAAAAATGACTCGAATAACAACAAACTTACCGATTTTTTCAACTTCCCTAAAACCAAAGACATCGGAAATGGCAACCAAACCAAATCAATGTCAAGAACTCATAAGGAAATCATCAAATTTTTGCAATAAACTACCCTACAAATATACTTCCATTGAAAAGTCATCAATCAGCTATGTCAAAAATTCAATTCTTGAAGTTCAACTTTATGAACCTCTGTTCAAAGCAGGCTGCTCAGATCAAATGCAAAATTTCATTTGTTCATATTATTTCCCAAAATGTGAACTGAACAAAGTTTTGCCACCTTGTCGAGAGTATTGTAAGGACGCTACAAATGGTTGCAGTCCGCTGATGGAAGAGTTTGGTTTTCAATTGCCAAAATACTTGAAATGCGATCGTTTTCCAAAACGAAACATCAACGGAGATAACTGTTTTTCGGGAAAGATTTAATACAGAAAATCATGCAGAAAACTTTTCTCAAAGATTGCATCGACTACTTTCGGAGAAAACTGTTCAGGCAGAATGTAATAATAAACCTTCATGAAAACGTTGAGAAAATTTATGTGGATAATCATACCTTAAAAACATTGCCTTAAAGGATTGATATCTAAAAAACAAAAAAAACGAGAGATACTTACAAACCGATCGACGCTGTATGAATAGAAACAAAATTAGAATACTAATTAAATAATATGAGAGCTTTATCAGGGGGGGTTATCAGCTTTCTCACAAGGCAACATTTCTTAATTTTGTTAAATTACACTAACCAATTGTTCATTTGTTCATCTGTATTTGAAAAAAAAGAGAAGAATTAAAGTGGATTACCTTGTTCCTAATTCTTTTTTCCCTTATTCTTCTTGGTCGATTCTGAGCTACACCCATCTATGTGTCAATCATCAAAAAATAGACAGATTCTTGATCAGGATAACATAATTATTATATCTCTATCTTTATTTGATTTTTGCTTTTACTGAAAGGAAAAAAACAAAGTGAATAATGGAAGAAGGGATATTACCATAGGCGGTTTTAGACCCTGTCGAAGATTTGTAATTGTAATTGTATTGTCAATTAACGAGGGTTACTTGATCTATTGTCTTGAATCCACCACTGACTACTACCGGGGTATGCCAGGAATAAGTTACCTTCTTTAATGTGAAATTTCTCTAGTTTTTTTTAATTTTGGAATAACATTTTTTGTTGGAAATTAATTTTGGTCCAATAGATCAAAAGTTAAAATGTTAAAATGAAAAATGATTCATTTTCTGAGAGTCTGCTAAATTGCGTGCGTGCGTGCGTGCGTGCATGCGTGAGTGCGTGGGTCAATATTTTTGCGTGGGTCATTTTTTGAGTGGGTTTTTGAGTGATCATTTCAACCCTCTACCTCTCGTATCGATTGCACCTTGTTTTGTCATACATATATTTTTTATATTTATATTTATACCAATTACTAATTAAGTTTTGATTAAGACTAAGAGCTATAAATGTGTTTCTCATAGAGAAAACAATTACAAAGAAAGTATTATGTTAATGTTCCTGGTATACATTGTAAAAACTTCAATACCGATCACTAAGTTTCATTCACATTCAAGAGTTATAAGCTTGTTTCTTATAAAGAAAAAGCTTACTAAAAATTAAAATGTTAATTATCTGCACTGCCCCGATTTGACTGTCAATACCGATCACCAAAAATTTCGACCCACGCAAAAAATAATGACCCACGTAAAAAATTTTGATCCACGCAAAAATATGACCCACGCAAAAAATAATGACCCACGCAAAAATTTTGACCCACGCAAAAATTTTGACCCACGCAAAAATATTGACCCCCGCACCCACACACTCACGCACCCACGCAACCCACACAATCTAGCAGACTCATTTTCTGAGACTGCTCAAAATCGTCAAAATTAAGCTACTAAATTTTGATAGTGACGAACAACGTCACTAAACATCATTTTTATTGTTTGTGTCATAAAAACAATAATGAAGAAATTATTAAAAACTATTAATCTGAACAAGAAAACTTCCTTTAAAGGCAAAATATCTCGTAAATCTTGCTTACGAATGGCTTTAGTAACGAAATCAGGGCACAAAATTCCACTTTTAGGGGTCTAAATATGACATATAAATAATGACCTATCAAAATTTAAGTTTATCCTTCCTTTTCGAAATGGAAGTAATTTGATTCTTAAAAAAATCATAGAACTATAGAGATTTCCTTTCAAAAAGAGTAACTTATCACTGGCACACCCGGTATTCAGTTTTCAAGGTATTGCTCTCACTTTAAGCTTTTCCTACCATAAACTATTCCCTTGAGGAAAAGATATTTTGTTACCTTTTTATTGTATAACTTGATTTTCTTAACATATGTTCGTGGTAGGGGTTGGAGCCAAATCAAAACTTTTTTCAATTATGGAACCTCTTAAAATCTAGACTGTTGAAGACGAAAAATTCGTACGAAAATTATCAAAATCCTGAATCTTCACTGAATTCTGATTCTTGTTTGGCCATCATATCAAAAATGGAGAGAAGCCAAATTTGAGAGAGTCGAAGTAGGAGTAACTCCGGCCTCCTCCGATTAGTTATTGTTAAAATCTGAGCTTACTAGAGGATTAAGTGTTTTTCTGTTTTCTATTATTATTATGAGATCTCAGATTATTAGTGAAATAAATGAAAATATAGAAGAAATCTGCTTAATATCTTTTCATTTTTTTATGTTTTGATAGTCAAGATAAATCTAGACGATCCTATCGTCTACACAAGATCACTAAAAAAGGGAGTAGTTTCTAGGAGAGGCGTGATAAATTCGGGTGGAGTAAGCTGTGGCGGAGATGTTTACAGTGTAGACGATACCAATTTGGCGCAAAAGAAAAAAAACTGAAAAAAGCCGTGGATTTGCTTTTGCGTATTATTGACGATTCGGTTCGACCTTTTTCAAAACATTCGAAAACGTACAGTATCAACTCTTGTTTTTCTACACAGCTTGCTGAAGGAATTTCTTGCATGAATTTTTTTTCTTTATGGGTTTATTTTGTAGCTCAAATTTAGATGCTTAGAATTTAGATGTTAGTTTGTTTGCAATTTATTTGCAACAAGTATTTAAATTTTAAGAGCCATGCTTCATATGTTTAACATACTTTGACTTCAGAAATAATCACCACAAAGACTAACAGGTTTGTTGCTAATATTTTTTACTTCCAACCTTCATTTTTCTTTTTAACTAATTTTATAACTCAAAGACACCACACTTGCTGTACATTTAGTATCATTTTACACACTTCCCTTCTAATAAAAACAGCTTTTTACCTCCCCATTTTACTAATTTTTAACTTTTATATTTTTTATATTGTAGATTATAATATAGCCACAGGAAATCATTTTGAAGTTTTTAATTTTTGTTTGTCTGGAAGATGGTATCAATTTGAAGGTAGACTATGTGCTTTTGGCAGCTAGAGAAGAGTTTTATTCTGTGTGAAGACAATTTGTTTACAATATTTTCCACCATATGTATTCTATATTTAAATATAATTATATTCTGGCCTTATTAGGTAGAAGTTGTAGACGTTCATGGTACAGCAAGATGCTGTTATTGTTACCATACAATGCTACTTGAAAATCTTAACCAAATCCTAGCTGGAAAAACTGATTATTTAAAAAAAGATAAAATATTTTATTTTTTCAGACTTATCATACTACATATTCTACAAATGGCCTTTTAATTGCTTTTACTTAATCCGCTGATTGGAGTAAAAACTGAGCTTTTTCAGGGTTTCGAGAAATTAAACCAAAAAATGCCAGAACAAATTCTCACCCTTATTAAAATCCCTGAAGTTATCTCTAAATTATAAATTTGTTTTTTTCCCGATTTCCTATACAAATTTGAAAAAAATAAGAAGTTTTAGTTCTGTTTTGCTAACTTCTTTATATGAACATTATACTGTCCAGTACTGTCTGCTATTGTGAAACCAAATTTTACTTTAACTTATGTAGCATTAAAATTGCCATAAATCCTAGAGCACTCTTCGGATTGACTTCAGATCTGGTGTGTAAACTCTCTGTACAGACTGGAAGAAATTAGCAAAGAAAAAATGCCCAAAAGATACCCGAATCAAAATCTTGCTTTTTCAGCAAAGGGCGACAACAGTCAGACAGTTTCTTTTTCAAACAGCCAAATTTCTTGTTAAAAAATAGCTAAAATTGGCTAAAATTTACATGATATAGATATTCCTTTGCCACACAATTCACCAAATTTTTTTTCAGATATTCATTCAATCTGAAGTTATTTATAAAAAAATATAGGTCAAAAAATTATATAAAATATTTTAATTCCCGCAACCCAAGATTATGCTAAAAAAATTTGTCGCTGAATGTCTTGACCTGTAGTAGAATTGGTAAAGGAATAACAATTGCTTGAGAATGTTAAAGTACAATTTTTACATTTTACCCTAACCACAACAAGTAGAAAACAAGAAATTAGTCACTTATATAGAAAAATTTCTCAAAAATTAAATAAATAGGTTCAATGTACAGTACAGTACATGTAGCGACATGAGTATTCACAGCTTGCATTTGGCAGTACCATTTTTGATTGTTTTAAATGGTTTTATTCTTCATATACATAACGTATAGAACAATTTTCCAACCACGTTCTACTGTTTCAATTTTACAAATTTCACAAATTACATAAAATAACATTAAATAATTTTATAAAAAGGTATTTAAGCAGTAGGGAAACTTATTACCAAAACTTTTTTGGTGATTTCACAAAAACATTTTTGATGAACTCTTGATATGCACCATTGTCTTCCACAGCGACAGCTGATTGGTTGAAAGTGACGTATTGACTTATTTTACGTCACTTACAACGAATCACCTATTGGGTACGTGATGTAATATCAGAAGGCCTTGGAATGGCACATATCATGAATTTGCAGTGAAAAGGTGCAATTCATGAAAAATTCCAACCTTTCACATCGTGAATTTGCCAAAAATTTATGGTGACTTTTTTAAACATTTTGTTTTTCATGTACTCGTACATCTGGATATAACTGAATATAAACTACGTTCTGATTCAATTAATTGCCCCTATCTAACCTAAGAACACCCTCTTTTTACTTTTCGAGAAAAATCTCAAAAAAGCCCATTTTTATGTCCAGTGAAGTGGCAATCTGAACACCCAATAAATAAGAAGAATTAGAATTTGTAAAACACCAGTTCTAAAAGGTTCTATTCCTAGAAACTTGGGGAAATAAAATAGATTAGAACAAACATGAAAAAATGGTACATGAAGGAAAGTATTTTCAGTCAAAAATCAAAAAGTAGTTTGAGGGAAAGTAGTTGAGAATAAGAGTGAGAATATGTGAAAATATGACTTGCTTATGCTCATAAACCACATAAAAGCACAAGCTGAAAATTTCAAGGAATGGAAAGAATGGAAAACATACCTGATTATAAAAATAGAATTTTGAGGAGAAAGTCAGTCAGGTTATTGTTGTTCATTATTCAAAAAGATTTTTCCAAAAGCAAATCTTGAGGAATCTAATCCCTACTGACACACTAAAGACTAATATACTGTACACAAAAATTCATGCATAAAAAAGACTAATAAAAGTAGAAATAATTCTTCTCCACCATGAAAATAAATCTCATAAAAACAATCTGAGTGAAATTTCATCAGCCATCTTTCTCAAACGTTTAGCTGTTTGCACTGTTTGCACTCAGTTCGAACAAAAAACGCAAACGGAAAATCTCGAAAACCCGCTGACCTCTCTCAGAGGTCAGTCAGGCAAGGATTTTTATATTGAGGTGCGCCAAATTGGTATCGTCCGTTATGTTCCAAAACTCTACCGCCACTTTTTTCCCGTAAACCGCCCTGACGCCCTAACTCTTTCTCGCATTTACTTTAAAAACGGACGATAGCATCGTCTAAGATAAATCATGATAACTGATAAGAAATATAAACAAAAATAAATATGTTACATAACAAAGCCATAATCACCTGAAATAGTAAATCTTGACAAAATTTAGCAACAGGATGAAACATCCTTGATTAGTTTGTTTTTTTAAACACTCCTAACAGGTTAGACTGAGTTTAGCCCAAAATCTTGGGCTCAGTTTTTAGGTTAAAGGCGTTCAAAAGACTAAGATACAACTCAATTCGAGTGCCTCAATTAAGGTTTACACTTATAGGACAAAAAAACAGTGTGAGATTTCAGCACTGATAAATGAAGCTATAATAGTTATATATACTTTTAAAAACGTATGATAATAAAAACATAACAAAAGATAAAATAAATTAAATACGAACAAACATGTCAACAAATAAATGACTATCTCTAAAAACCTTATGCATAATAAAAGAAACGAAAAATCTATAAAAAAAAAGTTTGAATGATTTTTTGGAAGAGCTGGATCAACTTCTCAATTTCAAACTAACACTTATAAAATGAAGACATAAAAGCTATTATATACTTTTTAAAATTAATAATAATGAAAATGTAACAAAAGACAATAAGTAAACCAAATATGAACAAAATCATGTTTCCCTTTAAATTCAAACTTTCTACCCTTTTCTTTGTTTAAAACCATCATGGAATTTCTGTTTTGTTACTAACAAACGAAACCTTTCATTTAATCATCGTATCCAAAATGCTTGCGCCTAGCACTCTCCAATGAGGCTGACCAAATGTCAATGTACCTAGTGCCACTGCTCAATTTGCGACAACACACATCTTCTGTAGTGTTAAGCGAACATACAAATCGGACAGCATCGTCCATGTCGACTTCACTTGCACCAATTACACACATGTACGGATATCTGTACATTCTCTTCAAATCTTTTTCTGGTTGAAATCTATGTAAATATTTTGGATTCGGTAAAGGATCATCAGCATATCTTGCCCAACGATCTGGATCAATAATCAATCTGACTTTTGGGAGACATGTGAAATCAGCACAATTATCTCTGATTGTGTAATTGCCAGTCACAATTATCACATGTTCAGCATTATACTCATTTTGGTAAAAGACTTCCAAGTGGTGGTCACCATGATTTATATGGTTCTCAAAATTGGTTACTCGATCTTGTGTTGCTTTCCATGATGATTCACTACCGTTACCTTTGATAGATATCTTTAACTTCAACATTTCCTTTGGGATCTTCCGTTTAAAAACACCATATGTATGTGTAAAAGTATTCATCAAATGAGCATTGTCTTTTAGTTGTATACAACGGTCTCCAAACAAATTAGACAGTTCCTCGTTAGTGGTTGGTTGTATCGCACCATTTTTAGGACATTGAAGATTTCCACCGCAAGCTTCGTCATATTTTCTTTTGATGCCCCTCTCTTGATATCTTTCATCAACTTTGAATCTGATATTATAAGATTGGAGTTGATGCCAACAGAAAAGGTACATGAGCTCATCAAAATATTGTTCTCTAGATTGATCATAGTTGAGCCATTTCATTGCTGCTTTGTATTTATCATCTTCAGATGAATTTAAGTATGGGTTGGTAAACAAAGCTTTCAAGTGTTTCCATTGCATCTGTTTAAAAACTAAACTATTTGAATGCTTTTTAATTGAAATCCTTTTAGCTGATTTGTCACAGATTCTTCGAGTATACTTTCCAACATATTTTGAAGCACCGACAAAATAAGTCAATGCATTAGCAGCTTTTATATCTTTTATTATTTTAGTGACAATGATATTTTTCAATGATTCAACTTGTAACATTTTATAGAGAAAGTACCAAGCTGAGTTTGTTAATAAGATCTAAAAAAGGAGGAAGGAGGAACAAAAATTTTAAATTGTCAAACAGAAAAACTCAGTCAGATAAGAAATGAAGAGAGGAGACTAAGTCTGTGTATAATATAATTTTACACTTGGGTCTGCTTGGGTACCTTTTCCAAAATTTTCTAACCTTGACATTCTTATTCCAACCCCCTTCCCGCTTATTAATTTTTGGTTTTCATTCCAGCCAGGACATTTGGTTTTTTCTCCCCAAAATCTATTTTTTATTTACTAGACATAAGACACAATGATTTTTTATGTATGATTTCTTGTATACATATTTTGGTTGATATTTTCAATGTTATATGATAGATTTCAGAAGCAATTTCATTTCAAAATTAAGATATAAAGTCTAACCCAGGTCTAAAGCAGGTTTTAAGTTTAGGGAAATTTTCAAACGATTGTGGATTCTTCACAATTGCAAAAGACACATCTGGACACACTTCGTACTTTTCAGTCTCTAGTTCGTAGTTTTTTGTGAACTTTGTGAGTTATTTTCTATGTTTTTCAACTTTTCAAACTTTGTTTGAATGATTTTCTGAAAAATCGCCACCGATGGGATTCGAAACCTTCAAATGCAAAGTTCCGATGAGCAGAAGCCCAACGCTCTAACCACTACATTGCAGATTCATATCAGGAGAGTTTTTCTGATGACTATTTATATTTTACAAACTACCGACCAGACTACATTAAGAGAAAGTCACAAAAGAGTGTTTGTTTAGGGCTCCAACCCTGACCCTAACTGATTATAACCCAATTCCTAGTTAATCTAATACATAACCACACCCAAACCACACCCATACCCAACCCTGCTAGGTTGCCTGCAGGTCCTGACATGCAGGTCCTGTAAACTATTTCACAGTCTAGTTTTTGATATTTTATGTTCTGGTTTACAGCCTGGTCTCCCTAGTGCGATTTGCATTCTCCATATCAGAATGCAGTCCGCTTGCTTGCGCTCACTTCGCTAAAGCCGTAAGGACCAATCTACACGGCGCAGAGCAATTCTGAAGCAAAAATAGGATAGTCCTCCACTTGCTAGTGAAAATAGAGCTCTTTCTGTTACATGAAAACATGAAAAAGAAGAAAACAGAGGCAAGTTCATTTTCCAAGAAAACATGGTCTGATGGTTGATAATGATAATGCATGCAAACTTGTTCATGGACTCTGGTGTAATCTTTGGATGTTTTAAATGGTTTTAGATTTGTAAGGCTGCTTTTATTAAGTTCTGTTTTGCTGCCCTGGGTTGGCTAGGAAAGTTTTGGAAACATGGGTTTGCACTTTCATTCTCTAGGGAGACCAAGCTCTATAATTTTAGAACTTTTTTTGTTGAGATAAATTTTGTTTTTTCTAAAATTTTGAGCTTGGATAGGTTAGTCCTGACGCTATTCCTGCATGCCAAATCTAAAAATATCTTTGTATCTTTCGCTTTTACGAAGAAGCCCTTTAAGAAGCCCCCCCCTTTATTAAGTTTTGAGATTTTTTCCATTCAAAACCATTCAAAAAGTACACACCCTAAATTGCAGAGGTGCCAACTCTCATGCATTGAGCATGAGAGTCATGCCCAAGGGAGGGCACTTAATTTCTAAAGGACAACATGTGCCATAAAAAAAGGCTTTCAAAATTAGACAGGTCAGCCCTTGAGCAGTGAGAATGAATCCTTACAGTGCATTTTACCGAACGTTTCTGACCCTTACAGTGTAGTTAGATTTCATATCTTTTTCTGCTGAAGCCACCTGAAAATGAGCCTGAGATGTCCCGTCGATGGGCTTTTCAAAAAAAAAATTGAATATGGGGGGATGGAGAATATAACATTTTTTGGAAATTTACCCCCGGACACCATGACTTTTGACCCCCACGGTCAGCAGATCTAATCCCCTCCCGACAGCAAGTCTTAGCCCCTGGACAAGTGTCACTTGACCCCCTAGCCCGGGGGCCACTCATAGCTTTTTGATAGACTGGATGGCACTGATACGTGGCCCGGCGTAATTTGGCAGGCTTCATATTTTGGCTTTGCTTAAGGTGGTAGCAAATATATGCCACTAGATCCAGTCCTTTTTTAGAGAAAAGCAAACATAAAACCATGACCAAAGAACCAACCTTTTTCAAATTTTTCAGGTATTTTCATGTTTTTATTATAGTTTCATAAAATTTGATGAGGTTTCAGAATATATTTTATTGTTTTGTTAAATAAAAAATAAAAAATAAAATTTTTGTAAAAAATTCAAGATGGCGAAATCCTCTAGTCTACTTCACTGGACTCAGCGTCATCAAAATCATCAAAATCATCAGAAAGCAAAGTTCAGTCAGCAGTAGACTCTAGTCTATTGACCCCCTGGACATTACCTTCAAACAGAGCAAAATTACCCCCAAACAGAGAAAGTTTACCCCCCCCCCTAGACAAGGCAAATTTTGTAGACTTTTCACTACCCCAACACGCACACTTATATCCTCCACCCCTCATGAACAGACATTTTCTGGAAGAGCCCAATGTGCAGAACAAATAAAAAATGGGTGTGAGACCAGATTTTTACTTTCAGACTTGCAATTCAGCAAGGCCTGGGTCACATATAACTTGTGTTTGTGTCATTTCCAGCCCCAAAATGTGAGTCGGACATAAAATCATCGGAAAAATGCACCCTGAACATAGGTGGTTGGTGCATGCTGAATCCATCAGAAAAATGCGCTCTTAGCATAGGTTTGTTTAGCCTAGAAATCTAAGCCAGATTGATTCAGTCACTTGGTAAAATATGATGATAAGAATATCTGACTGAAATAATATGACTGAATATCTGGCTTAGTACAAGTAAACTTGGTTTCTTATCAACTGACAAAAACGAAATCTCAAATTTTCCCGGGCACGTTTTTGTAAAGGCACATAAATTTGCATAATTTGTTCAACACATATTCTTCAACAAAAGGTTTCCCACAACTCACTCGCATAAAAAAAGCAAAAATATAAAAATAAGGAATTTGTTAAATAAACAACCTCCTCCCTATCTACTCAACTTCTCTTTCATGCAGTTAAATAAAGATTTTTCAAATTAAAAGAGTGAGAGAGAAAAACATATCTTTCTTTTTATGCAAAAAGTAAACAATAGAATATGTTCAAAAAGGCTTTCCTTGAGAAGTGAAAAGCGTTTTCAAAATAAACGAAAAATTTAGTTTCTTATCACATGGTCTTTTATGGCCAATTAGAAGAGGCCCAATGCTCATTTTTTGAACGTGCGCTTTGCCCGAGCTAGTTTTTCAAGGCAAACTTAAAAGTTCTCACATCATAAAAAATATTAAAGCACCGTTAGCGCTATATTACCTTTAGCCGTATCTTGGCCTTGTAAAAACTGGCTTGGTTAACCAGGCTAAGGTTTGTTCAGGTGGCAAGTATCATCGAGTGCGTGAGCTGTAATAAGATCAGATAGTCACACTAGCGTCCCGCCGAAATACGTATCAAAGATTAATGCTGCGAAAACGCTATATCGTTTATCTGACTCTCAAGCAAAAAAATGCGCCACAAAACTTCTAAAGGGATATTAATGAAAAAATAACCCAGCGCTTTTTAATGAAATTAACATTCTCAAAGACATGAGAAATTGCCTAAAATTTGAGTCAAAGATGAAAACATTTGAGCCAAGCCAACCTTGGAAACTAATTTGAAGATCAACTTCCCAAGAAAAAAGATCTACAGGGGAGACGTAACCCATCTAGATCTGTGCAACACCGGATAGGCTATTTCACAAAATTTTGCCAGACCTCAAACACTGACCCATTTACATGTGCGGAATTGTTTTTTCTTTAGCGTATAAACAAGGCCTTAAAAATCGAAGCGCTACCTCGGGAATTGAATGACAAATTTTGGTTGGTTGATTTTGGCTGCTGCACGTTTTATTTTGTTTCAAACTTTCAAGAAAAAATAGAAATAGAGAAAAAAGCAGTTGCATAGCGCTTTCTGACGCAAAAAATCTTTACAAAATTGTGGATAGAATTCTTAAAACACTCAATGATCAAAACGCGGGCTACCCTCTCTGAATCTAAAAATTTCTTCGAATAACATCGCTAAAGAATCAGACAGATCTTCAGACTCTCCGACTCTAAAGGATCGGATTTTTAACATAGGAAGTGATGTGAACTCAGCTTATATGTGTCCCAAAACACACCCTTACAGTTTATCAAGCTGAAAGAAAACCCTTGCAGTGCACTCTATCAAAAGTACACCCTTACAGTGTATTTTAAGGCCCCGAAAAACCTACTTTTAAGGTAGCACATGTCGTGATGGGTCGGACCATATGAGTGCCCTTCCCAGTCATGTTTAAAAACAGTTTGATTTCCAAGGATTTCTCATGCTGCCAACAACTCCCACCCCTGCCATGCCTAGTTTCTTGAAAAGTCAGGTAGTACTAATAGTTCTGTGCAAGACAAAAATAGGAAAAAGTGGGAAAATACAACCTCAGCTTTGAGAAGCATCTCCTAACATCTCAGATCAGTCAGTCATCAGAGTCAGGCGTTTGATAGCTTGTGAAAGAAAAGAAAGGAGGAAAAAGAAAAAGTCGCACGTGATCCATAGCTTAGGCTACCATATTACTTTATAAAAAAGCATGAATGAATCGAAGGTTGCTCCACAACAGAGTCTATTTAAATTTTCAGCCGCGCGCCTTTTTTTATCGCAAACCCTATATCGAAGAAAAACGTCGGAGAAATTTAGAAATTTAGAATGATACCGAACATAGTACAGACGCACACCATCATGACAAGGTTCACTTCACTTAATCTTCAAAAGCATCCACCGAAGAGGGACTACAAAATATCTGTTCTGAAGGCACGTTCCAGCTGTAAAATATGGCGGTCTGTTCTTTAGCGAACTAAAGAAAACAGTCTGCTGGAAAAATGTGATCTGTTCTACTAAAGATTGGGACCAGTTGGAAAAATATGATCTGTTCTACTGAAGATTGGGACAAGCTGGAAAAATATGATCTGTTTTATTGAAGATTGCGACCAGCTGGAAAAATATGATCTGTTTTACTGAAAATTGGGACCAGCTGGAAAAATATGATCTACGTTCTACTGAAGATTGGGACCAGCTGGAAAAATATGATCTGTTTTTATGAAAAAATAGTCTGATATCCAAAAAATGAGGTGTCTAAGAATTTCCTATCTGTTCTGAGGGAATTTCAAAAAAGTCAAAAAGTCTTTGAGATCTGTTCTTTTCCTTTCTCTGAATGTGGTTGCCTGGAGTAGTGGCAGCTGAAAATTCTCCATCTGTTCTACAAAACATCTGGAAATTGTCGATCTGTTCAGAATCTGTTCGCATAGACATTTAAACTGTTAGCTGGAAATTAAGTTTCTGTTCTTAAAAGTCCTTCAATAACGATCTGTATTCTCTTCTGTATTTTGTCAGCCCTGGTAGAGAAGAACAGTTAACTCAGTCAGCATAAAATCAGTCGCCTTTTGAAGGTTGTTTCTGCGAGACCTATGTAAGTTTTTGGTGGTAAATTCTCGTCGTCTGTTGTCAGTGTGGCTTCGTAAACAGTGTTTTTAGCTAAGCAGTTACCGTTCATGGGGCATTGATTTTTGACGATGCAGTTGCATGTTTTGGTTGGTTGTACGATGTCTTGCTTTTTGAGTACTGCTTTGTTATGTCCATCGATGATGGCTTTCATGTTGGTCGTGCAGCTATATAGACTGTATTTCGATTGAACAGCTTGTGGTATTTATGATGACGAGGAAAGTGTTTGTCGATCAGCTTCAGGAACTTTTGTGCAATATTCGTTTCGACCGATTTGCTGAAGGGAGGGTTAAACCAAATGACGCTGCGTTTTCTTTGGCGTGTTTGTGGTCTGTTCACTGTTGGTGTGTAGGTTAAGTTGGTTTCATAGCCGGCGTCATTCAAAGCCTTTTCGTAAATGGGATTTGCTTCATTGAAGATTTGTGACGAATGCTCCGATAAGCGTTTTTGAACTTCGTTCCTTTCCATAGTTGTGCCATGGTTGAGCATAAAACATGTTTGTCAGTTGTACACTTTTTTTATAAGAACAATTTTGTAAGAACAATGCGGCTCAAAATCGCCAAAAAATAAGAACAATTTAAAAACAATGCTTAAGTTACACATTTCAAGCAATTTCGGGGTCAAAGTAGCAAAAAATTCTCATGGTTGATTGAAAATCGATTGACGTTTTTGTTTACGTTAGTTTGTGATTTCCCGCGAACTTGTAATTTCCCTACTAGATTTTGTAATTTCCCTCCTATTTTGTAATTTCCCGCAAAAGTGAAATTTCCATCCTTTGGAAATTCATCACCTTTTTCAAATTTCTTACTAACTTCGAAGGCTTAAGTAAATGGAATACTATTATAGCGTTCTAAATCTACAGGCCTAGCAAACGTCATGAATACTATCCAATTAAAACTCGATTTTTGCGTTTCTATGACTTTTTTGAGACCTCTTTTTAAAGTTTCAGATTGATTTCCAGTGTTAAATTGAATTGTTAGAAATTCAATCCAACCATGAGATTAACCAGGAATCCTTTTCGCAATTTTTTCGAATTGTTTTCGCAAAATTCTGGATAAATTACCCTCGGTCAAATTTCGAAATATTTTAAATTTCCCTCGTTGAACTCGTGAAATTTCAAAAAATTTCAAAATTGACCTAGGGGAACTTATCCCGAATTTCCCTCATAACCATGAGATTTCTAGTACAAATAACTTAAGAACAATTTGGGGCTCGAGAAGTGCCAAATAAATAAGGACAGCCAAGCCTCAGCAAAATTTTACTGGTTCTTATAAAAAAAAGTGTAGTATTATTAAAGTCTGTCTCAAAATAATTTGCAGCGGAGACAAAAAAAGGCTATAACTTTTGATAGAATTCGAATTAAAGTCTGTCCAGATATAATTGGCAGTGGAAACAAGAATGCCTGTAACTTTTGATAGTCAAATATAATTTAGGAATTTTTTTTTGCTTGTTTTAGAGAATCAAAAGCGCTATATTTGAATGTATTTTTGGTTGAAAAATTCGCCATTTTTAGCGGTTAAATTTGCGATTGTAAAAATTGTGCTTTTTTTCTACTCATGCTATAACTTTAATTTTTACACCAGTGGTAAATCAGCTTTAGGTAAAGAAGGTTGTCAAATTTCAAAGCAAACAGAAAGGCCCTTCGGAAGATATGGGACCCGAAATATCCCTTGGTTGCACTTTTCTGTGAAATATCAAATCTCCAACATATTACTAAAAACGGGGGTTATGTTTTTATTTTTGAACAGTGCAATTAAAATTTGGAAAATGTTAAGTGTTGGTGCATTGGTATTATTGGTATCATTGATTATTTCGAAACGAAGTGAAATAACAGTATAATTGTTTTTATTGAAAAGATAAGCATGAACTTATATTGCCTTTGTTATTTTTAAGTCATTAAAGAACTTTGCTAATTCCCAAATCACTAAACACAGTTTGGCTATTAGGTCATTAAAGAAATCGTAAAATGTGTTATGATCGAAAAACTGTTTTATCAATATTATCACTACCCCCGTTTTTAGTAATAAGTTGGAGATTTGATATTTCACAGAAAAGTGCTACCAAGGGGTATTTCGGGTCCCATATCTTCCGAAGGACTTTTCTATTTGCCTTGAAATTTAATAAACTTCTTAACCTAAGGTTGAACTTCCACTGGTGTAAAAATGGAAGGTATAGCATAAGTAGAAAAAAAGCTCAATTTTTGCAATCGCAAATTTAACCGCTAAAAATCGCGAATTTTTCAACCATAAATACATTCAAGTATAGCGCTGTTGATTCTCTAAAACAAGCTAAAAAATTTTCGGAATTGTATTTGGCTATTAAAAGTTACAGGCATTCTTGTTTCCACTGCCAATTATATCTGGACAGACTTTAGATAGCGGTTCTGTGCTTTTTTTTAAAGATAATTGTGAGTGGAATATTATCAAGTAAAAAATTTGAGAAAAAAAGAAAATGAAAAATGAAGAGGAAAAAAATCAACTTTGTAGAAATGTGGTATAATTACCATTTTCACAGGAGTGATTCTTCAATCTTAGATCATTATCACTGTGAAAAATGTTTTCAAAAATATTCATTCAATCAAAAGATACCAAACAAAGTTTATTGCTGGTTGACTCTATAAATAAAGTAAGAAAAACGACAAAAAACAGACTTTACTACAATTCGACTTCAAAATTGAGCTCAACAGTGATAAGTAGTAGCTTCACGACAGAGTTTTTCGAGTTGAGGCTTTAGGAATGCCAGCAATTGTTTGAACGTATTTAAAAACAATCCATTGATCGTTAGTTTGTAATAATCGAACGTATGAAATTGATTGGTCGACACATAATGACGTCACAATACCACGCCTTCCTTTTGATTTACATACATCGTATATTGCTTTTTCATCAACCGTAAAAGTTTGCTCATTGCAGCACTTGCAAGTGATACTTTTTCCAATGTTGCCGATCCGGATTCTTCCGTTAAAAGCGAAGATGACATAGTGCTCTTTGATATAGGTTTTATCGGTTAAGATTTGATTGCAAGTTTATCAAGATTAACATCAACCAACACTTCTATGAGAGAGAAATCTGTTGCCATGTAACTTGGGAATTCAAGTTAAATATCAAACTTCTAAAGAATGAATCGCTTCACGACTATTAGTTAATTCCTCAAATAATGCCCACCTTCAACTTGAAATAATAGTTATTTTTGAAACTGTTTATAAGCTTGAAATAAGAGAAAAGGGAGTTGAGTAAAAAATGAAGGCCACCTAGTGCTAAGCTGACGTATATTCTTTAAACACCTCTATGAACACTTTCAATGGGACCCTATGACCCTATTTTTCAATTCAATTCATAAAAATCCTCTGTTGACCACATACACATCGAAACTTTCTATAAAAAAATAACCAGTAAAATAAAAATTTCTATTTCTATATTATTCAAGCAATAAATGAAAATTCATCAACCATGAATGAGCTGTATTAGGGTGGACATCTTTTATATAATAGTTTTGAGATATATGCACAGTAGTGGAATGGAAAACGGACAAAGAAAAACAACCTCAAATACAGAAAGCTACAGCCATTTTACTGGGGTCTTGACCAAAGAAAGAAAATAACAAAATTGATATTCTAGACGTTCGTAACATTTAACTATCAAAGCATATAAGGGTAGTGTAGCATGAAAGATTTTCATAAACTTTCCAATCACAATTTGACAGCAAGTCTAACAAATTGGTATCGTTGGAAAGCCCTAAGCTCAAAATGGTTTTTTTCTGTTTTTCTAAAAAAAAAACAATCAGATCATCAAGATGATATGTAAAACATATTTAACATTACTTTATTCACCCTTTTAGAAAATCACCTGATACAAGCAAAACTAATTAGAGGAGTCCCCTTTTTATGCAAATGATTAGACAAATTCAACTGTCCAAATTAACAGGAAAGGTAAAAGACAAAAAAATATCTCCAATGTTGTGGAAAATTTCTCTAAAAATCACTATAAATTATGATACAAAATTCTAATTGATTTCATTTTCTAAAAAAAATATAAAATAAAAAATCAAAATAACCGAACGCTTCCGTAATAAAAGTCTTGAGTCGATACAAAATAAGCCAGTGTGCTGTGCATGAAGATGAACAATATTTATGACATTTTATGTAATAAGAAAAACAAAGTCAATTAGGTTACAAAATCTGGAAGTACCTAGTGTTTCTAGCTTTGAGAGCCGATAGTCTATACTCTATAAAATACATCTTCCCACTCCACGTAACTACTCTCCATCCTTCTTCTGATTTTACTTTCTATATTTTCTTGAGAGCATCTTCTAAGATTTCAAGCGTCGCATTGGCATGGCTGTCGTTGAAAATCAAAGCGGGTCGGAGTCGGATACTGGCTGCGCCACATCCACCGTTGTTTAAACCTGAAATATGAATAGGAATATTTGTTTTTCACTATGAGAACAAATTGCATAAGAACATGAACCAGCTGCGCTAATAAGTCTGATTTGAAGAGTCACCAAGGTTGATAAATAAGGCTAATTATTTTAGAGGCCAACAATTTTAGAACATTGTAAAAATATTTTAAAGATCTTTGCAAACTCTAGAACTTAAAGTGAAAGTTGGATTTTACATCAAGACCAATTAATTAGCCTCAGCCAACAGAAACAATAAACTGTACCTAAATTTCGTAGAGTGGTCGACAGTTTATCTCTTGTTTCAGTTGTTTTACATGATACAGCGAGGAAGGTACCAAGTCCACGGGTGTCATGAATAAGGTCTGGGTATTTATTCTGAAAAAAAGAAGAGTTATTTCTAGTGAAAATTTGATGAGATCTTGACTTTCTTAACCAAAGTGTCGTCAAAAGTTTTTGGCGTCAAAAGATCAATAGATCTTATCGCAGTTTTTGATTTTTCTGAAAAAGCGATGCATTGTGGAATTGTTTCGGAGGTATTACAATAGAAATCTCTTAGGAATTCTATTGTAATACCCCCGAAAAATCAAAAACCCCGATAAGATAAATTCCTTTCTGTTGCACTATGAAGAACGATTAATTTTGTCAACTTCAATTTCAAAATCAAATTTGAGGATACAACTTCATATCCGACATTTCCACGAAAAACCCCGAAAAAGGCTAACCATTTTTTATGCTATAATGATTAAAAACGTTTTTGATTATTGACCAGACTGCCTGATCCAGGGTAGTAAGTGAAATAATGTTTGACATTACCTCGAGCATACTGAGTCCATTCATTAAGACATTCCCTGCACTTTGTGTTCTTTCTAATAATTTGTCTTCATCGATGGTATCAAGAACAGTTTCCAGCAGAGCGTTTCGTGCTGGGTCTCCCATCCAGGTATTAAATATACGATAAGCCTATAAGGGAATACTCAGTTGAGTTAAAACGTGTCTAGATTTTTAAAATCCCAAATCCCAAATTAAAAAGTCAATAACACCCACTATCAGAGATTCACTTATGAATTCTTAGTTGACCTATACCTTAAGGTTTCAGGATCAGATTGTGACGTAATTGAAAATTTTCCCTAAAAACTCAGGGTAAATTTATAGCTTTTCAAAACTTGCCCTAAGTCAGCCGTACATAGGGCGTGGAGAATATAGTGTTCAGATGTGTTGTGAAAAATTCCATGTCCACAGGGTAAATTAGCCAAGGGATGAACTTTAGAGCCCAGGGGGGGGGGTCAATTTGAGGTTTGCCTAGTGGCAAAACACGTGTCCAGGAGGTGAGAAATCGAAATGTTCAGGAGCATCATTGAAAATCCTCCATTTTCATGGAACGGGTTTTTACTGGTAAAAAGAAAGAAAGCACAAAAGAAACTGATATGTCTACAAATCTCCGAGTGAATTCATAATTTTGCTCAAAAGTGTACACTTAACTAGAACTACATCATCCTTTTTGACTAAATTCATTATCCATATCCAATATCCATATCCCCCGACATTTTGGTAAAACTATAACCAACTGGACAAATATATCATAATTGAAAAGCCACCCTCGCCGAAAATGCATGAACGCTGTCCAAACTTTAGGGCCTACTTCTATTTACCTGTTTAGGAAGGAATTCTTCTTTGTAATAATAGCCACCGATCAACAATTTCTTGGCGAAAGTTACCATATCCGGAGCTTCTGGCAAATCCCAATGTTCATGGGCCCTGAAAAAGGTGAAATCATAAGAGATTTAACATTATCATAGCCGCTACATGAAGTTTACAACAAATTAGCCCAAATTCTTTCCATTTTGTCTCTTCTTATACATTGCTGAGACGGAAATTCGTTTTTTGAGACGGACGAAGTTTAGCAGCGATGAAAATTAACAATTTATAAACGATTACATGTGCAAGCGATTTGTTGTTTAACCTGTTTCAAAGTAAAGAGCATAAAATGTTGTTGAATTTTAAGACAGACACGAAAGCTTAAAGAGTCGAAATTCAAAATAATGAAAATATCTTAAAAAATTTCGCCCTTGGTAGTAAATCATTGAGATCCAATTCTACATCTTAGCGTTTTTATATCAACGAGCAATCACCGTTTCTAGAAAATGTCTGGGGGTAACAAGTGATACTTTTATGGACCTACCTGGTTATCAAAACTAATCAATGAACATTGAAACAGTGAAACACATAAGACATAACTGGTCAAAATACAAAACAAGTGATACTTTTATGGACCTACCTGGTTATGCATTTAACACATATATACAGTAATTGATATCTAGGTGAGCATGACCGTTAAACAATCATTCAGAACACAAATACGTGACGATCTATTAAATATTTTAAAATTTCTTATAAAAAAACGTTTAGAAACCAAAATTTCATATTCTTGAAATATTCTTTCATATTCAAGACTTCGTCAACAAAAAAACATCTATCTCATCAAAAAATCTAGTAATTTGGCTAAGAACATTGATGTATGCTTATTAATAGTGATTCTTATAGATAAAGATGCGTTTTTTGAGTTGAAAAATTATTTTCTAACAAAACTCTGCTTGAGCCATCTTTTACCTACTTGCATGCAAAATAATCTGAAAAAAAAACAAATATCCAATATTTCACAAAGTCCAAAAACCCCGTTTTTTGGCCCAAATTTGCCCAAAAACATTGTTTTTCGAAAATTGGGCTCCGTCACATTCGAGGGTTCATAGTTATGCATCTTTGTTCAAAAAATTATAAAGAATGAAAGAGCCAATCTTGAGAAAAGCTAATACCTAAGTAATTGATAATGTGCTTGTAAAAAAATATCGAATTTGGCCAATTTCTCTACTCTATAAAAACACGCCAAGCAACCAAAATTTCATGTTTAAACATACATATTCTTCAAAAGTAAGCCCTCATGAGCAAAAAAAGCATCTATCTCATAAAAAAATTGAGTAATTTGACTAAGAACATTGATGCGTGCTTATTAATAGTGATTCTTATAGATAAACATACGTTTTCTGAGCCAACAAATTTTTTTTGCAAAAATCTGCTTGACATCTTTTACCTATGATGGTACCCTACTTTCATGCAAAAAATCAGAAAAAATTAATGATCCAACCCGTTTTTTAGCCGTTTTTTGGCCCAAATTTACCCCCCAAATTTTTTTTCCAAAATCGGGCTCCGTCACATTTTAGCCACCACCATTTTGTACCTTTGTACCAAAAATCAAAAGATTCCTATGATTCAATCCTGAGAAAAGGTTAATTTATAGGACCTCTACCCCACCGGGGTAGGTCCAAAAATATAATGACCGCATATCTATTGGGATAAACTATCAACACTATTGAATTTTATTTCATTTTTTATAAGAACAATCCACTATCAGAAAAATGCACAGCTTAATAAATGAAGTTTCTAGAAAACTCAAACCATCGCGCTCTACCGTGAGATTTTCTTCTTTTAGAAAAAAATAATAATAAAAATAACAATTTGGCTACTGTAAGAACGTTGATCTATGCTTATAAATAGCGATTCTTATAAACAAATATTCGTTTTCAGCCAAAAAAATAATAAGTGTTTCTAGAAGACTCAAACCATCGCACTCTAAAATGACATTTTCTTTGTTTAGAAAGGTAACAGACGAACGGACGAACGAACACAGGTTGATTTATAGGACCTCTACCCTACCGGGGTAGGTCCAAAAGCTTATTGAAACTGGTTGTCTGGGGGTTGAAATCCTTTGTCCGAAGGAGGGGTCAGAATATGTCAACTTCTGATAAATGGTAGAATGGGCTATTCCAGAAAAAAATTGTACCCCCTATGTTGAGGTCTTTTTTGGATTTTTTTCCGATTTTTCAGGACTCCCTTGGATTTTTTACCTCATTTTTATGACCACCCTGGATTTTTTGTTTTTCAGACCACCCTGAAAGTTACACCTCCTCAACATAGGTAAGTACAGACTATTATTTGTGGAATAGCCCAACATACAACGCCCATGCAATTTTTTTTCTGGCAGAGCAAATCTCAAAAATTAAAAATACACACCAGAATTTTCCAGATGGCCCACCACCAGTTTGGACTTCGTCAACGATAAATGCTACTTTAAGCTGAAAAATGAAATTATCAAAGAAAAGATCAACTTACTGATCAAAGGTGTAGGAAAGGTGGTTATGGAACATCTAGGGTAAATTGTAAATTCATTGCCATAGAGCAGTCTGTTGGCATTGTGCCTTTTTCCCAGTCAACTGTTTGTGTTATTTGCATAAGTTGAAATTGTTACAGCTTTCAAATATTGACCTGTTAAAAACGTCTTTTGGCGTATTTTTAAGTATTTTAAAACGTCAAAAAATTAGAGGCACCAGATACAATGAAAGGGTATCATAGAAAATTTTCGAAACAGTTTACCTCTTTGCATAACTTTTGGAGTTCCTTGAAGAAATACGGAGTGGCGAAATTGTCTCCTGAAACAAGTAAAGTTGTGTGAATTAATAAGGTAAGTAAGGTTAACATTTTGACAGTGATCGAATCCAGTGGATGATCAGCCCAAGTTTTCTTTACACTAAATATTGTCGGCCCTTTTTACGTCAGTCCTTATTGGTGAAATCTTTGGGCCGCAGCCGTTCATTTGGGGCCGGCGTAGAAGAAGCCAGTAATTACTTTAGATTGGCGTAAAAAAAGCCGATAAGATAACCTTCAAATAGTTAAATGTTAAAATGAATGATATCTTATGAACTCTGGTGTCTAATAAAGAGATCAAAAATTGTATACTTTAGGAAATCACAATTTAGAATTTAAAAAGGTGGGTTCCAAAAAGGACTGGCTGTTAGGGACCTAAGATTAGTCGATCGCTTGTAAGAATAAGGATTAGAGAAAAAACTGTATAAGCCCCAATGAAAATTACACAGTACCTCCTTCAGCTTGAATCGGTTCAACAATAGCAGCTGCCACGTGCTTTCCTGCTGCATTGTATTTTAATATTTGTTCACGTGCCTACAGTACAAGATAAAAGTGACTGAGTGAATATTAGCGAGAATAAATTTCTTTGTCATTATACATTTAAGCTGAGATGTTCAAATTTTTTATTACGGATGAAAGCACCCTTTGCGATGATTGTAATCAATAGAACGAACATTGGGAAAAGGGGAATTCGTTTCAAAAAGACCGCCTGGAAGACCACCTATGAGATGGACAGATCAATAAGAAAACACTGGACTCCCACTGCCGACAGCAGGTAGAAGGATAATGGATAGGGATGCTTGGCGAACAAGGAATAATGGAAGGGCAAGGGACACCGTTGCCTCAGTCAGGTCAAGTAAATCAAAAGCAAATTTGAATCAAAAAAAGATAAGAGCGATGTAAGAAAAACTGCTGTAAACATTTGCTAAAAAGCACCTTCAAGCTGAAAAAAGTAAAAAACGCTTACAGCTTTAAATATATCGTCCTTGAAAGCCAACGCTTGAAACAAATAGCAAACTTGTTAATTATTTCTTCAAGAGCAAGAATAAAGCATAAAACAATCGTGTTGTTCAATATAAGAAAACTCACACTTTCAATAGCTCTATCTTCAATTTCTCGATTCTCAGCTTCGTGCTCTTCCAAAGGATATTTCAAGAGAGGGAAATCAGCAACAGGCCAATCGTGAAGTGGAATGTCAACTCGATGAATACCTTTTGATCTTGTAGCAGAAAGTGATCCTAGTGAGAAAATTTGAAGGTGTAATTTTTCTATAAGTATTCTCGTTTAGATTTCAAAAATTGCAGCCCTCAAAAACAAAGGAACCACTAGATACAATCCGTCGTCGTGATTGCGGCGCGTTCTAGGCGTGTTCTGGATGGGAAATAACACGTTATTTCACTTTACTTCACTTTTTCTTGCATGAGAAAGGTTAGAGATTCTACTCTAGCCCTCCGGGCTTTAAACTCAATCGGGTTAACATCACTAGCCCGTGAAATGTAAGCCACAAAATAAGGAGGAGGAGGTTCTTCCTTGTTTTAGTTGTTTTAAATGCAAAACAAATCCTCCATTTGCCTTGAAATGAGCTCTAGCAAGAAGGAGGTATAACAATGCATTTATAAATAAGTCCTTACCAAAAGTTCTTCCGTGAAATGCAGTTTTGAATGACAACACTGTCAAATCTGGAGTTCCGGGTTTCTGGAAAGAAAAAAAAGAAAATTACCACGTTGAATTTGAACCAAAAGTGAATTGTGGTGAATTGTGGTGCTTTCTTATCAAATTGTTTCACATTATGTTATAATAAGGTCTGACGAGGTCTTTACATTTTGATTACATATCTTATGATAATAATTGAAGTGAGAGTAGTTCAAAATTGTAGAACGACATTATTCCAAAATTTTTAGGTCAGTAGAATTTTTTTTCTTTTTGATTTTCAATTTCATTTTCGAGTTATTTGAAAATTTTCAAAACCTCCTAAAGTTCATTATGACTCTAAATTATATTTCCAACAGGGGATTACAATTAAAATTATATCTGTTTTCTTTCAAGACTAATGTATCAAAATGTACAACAAAGTCTGCCATTTTCAACAGATTTTACCTCAGATCGCATACAAGTATCCAATTCGATATCTGTTGGGAGATCTTCTCCACGTTGATCTGCCTAAAAGACAAAATATATAAACAAATAGTGAAAGACTTTTAAAGGAATTTTTCTAAGAGATAAGGCCAGATCACTTTGACCGAACCACCGCTGATAATATCTTAAGACATTCCACTATACAGATTTTAATGAAAGATAGAGATGTGTAAAAGAATGCTTGATACAAAAAGTATAGATTTTTTTACTTTTCGGTTTCGGTTTCGGTTAAAATGAAATTGCTGTATATTATAATGATTTATAAATTGCAAAATCTTGGTTTCATCTTGGTTAAGTTTGATAAAAACCATCTTCCTGAAAAATTAAAGCAAAATTGCAATTGTTGTTACATTCTAACCTCAGCAATAAATTTCATTTACCCGGTATTTAATCATGGCAGCTTTGAATGCGTTTTCTACACCACAAGAACCGCACATCATTGTTTGCACATAATTCAAGCCAGTTGGTTTAACCTACAAAAAATATATGAAATCTGAAGAATGGATTCTAATATTGCAAAATTACTTAAATTCCCTCCGTAAAAGCTATAATGTCCATTTTTTCTTTGCAGCTGAGTCTATAATGTAATCCAAATGACCAGTGGGGATATCATATTTTTATGTATCTAACAGAATATATGAGCCAATCTGTAATCAGCCATTAAAGAGAGAAGATCTCTACAATTTCTACCAATTTTCTCACATAAATGTCGCTTGAGGATTGTGATAAGGAGGTTTGAAGAACTGGAGCACAATGTTGCTCAGCAGAAACACGTGCTGAAACTATTTTCCATAAACTGATACAAGGTGTATAAGAAAACATACCCTGAGTAAAGTATTGTCTAGCAATTGTTTTGTGTCTACTGGTGGCAGGATACCCATCGCAGGTCTGTTTACCAAGTAATTCTGTGTGAGACCTTTCTATATTTAATTAAATTACATGTATAGTAATATATCATTCCAATTTAGTGTATTTCACAGTTTAAACAAGACACTTTTATTGAAAGAAACTATTTTCACCTTTTACTTGGCTTGGTTCTTTTTGTTTAACGTTGCGTTTGTTTCATGGCAATGATTTCATATTTACATATATTCTTTTAAAGACAACTTATAATATGTACAGTATAAGTATGCCTATATGTGTCTTTTTATGATCCGAACTTCTGTGAAAAGAATTTTCATTTTATTTTCTGTTGAATTTCTCTTTTGCAATTAAATTCGACCTGAAATTGGGAGTATAATTTAACCGTTCAGGTTAATTTTAATAAACGAAAAACACAATGCAATTTTGAAATGCTTTCTTGATATATTAACTCACAGTAACCTCCGGAGTGAACAGCTTATCAAAGCCGGCTGGTTTACCTATGAAGCGAAAATAAAAATCAAACACCTGTGTTTCATCTTATAACCTGGTTATAATTTACTAGTAATAGAACTTGCTACGTAATCCATTTTATAACTCCGTATACATGACCCTCTCCTTTCTATTCTGATCTATGTACCGTCTGCCAGATATATTGGCAGTGGAAAAAAAATGCTTAACTTTTGATAGTCAAATATAATTAGGAATTGTTTTGTTTGTTTTCGAGAATCAAAGCGCTCTATTTGTATGTTTTTGTGACTTCTCGATTTTTAGCGGTTAAATTTGCGATGTCAAAGTGAGTTTTTTCTACTTAGCATAACGTTCATTTTACCCACGGTAGTTAACTTAGGTTAAGATGTTTGTTAATTTAGGCGAACAGAAAAGTCCTTAGGAAGATATGGGCCCGAAATATCCCTGGTCGCACTTTTTCTGAGAAATTCCAATCTCCAATTATCCTAAAAACGGGGTGTTATCTTTTTGAACAGTGCAATAAAAATGGGAAATGTTTTAAGTGTGGGCATTGTATTATTGTATATTGTTATTCGAAACGAGTATATTGTTTTTATGAAAGATAAGCAGAACTTATCTTGCATTGTATTTTTAAGTCATTAAAAGATTGCTAATTCACAAACACTAAAACCAGTTTGCTATAGGTCTAAGAGTCGTAAAATGTATATGATCGAAAAAACTGTTTTATTCATTATCCCCCTTTTTAGTAAAATTGGGATTTGATCTTCAAAAAAGTGCTACCAAGGGGTATTTCGGTCTCATATCTCGAGGACTTTTCGTTCGCCTTGAATAACAAACTTTTTGACCTAAGGTTGAACACCACTGGTGTAAAATGACGTTATAGCATAATAGAAAAAAAGCTCATTTTACAATCGAAATTTAACCGCTAAAATCGCAATTTTCCAACCAAAAAAGGTCAAAATAGCGCTTTGACTCCCGAAAACAACAAAAACAACGCAGAATTAGATTGAAACAAAAGTTACAGGCATTCTGTTTCCACGAATTATCTCTGGACAGACTTAGTAACATTTTTTTGTTTCCTTTTTATCTCTCTCTAGAAAAGGTTCCATAACTGTCCATTTGTTTTAGGACAACATTCCGGGGTAACTCGGAAGAGAATTTCAGGAGTAAAAGACTGGTTTTAATTCTCCCACTCTCACTTAAAACAATTTTCGAAGGGTTCTTTCGTAAATTTTGCCATTTTCTCCAGGGGGTATCTACACATTTCTTAGAATCTTTTTGCCTTGAAAAGGTTGGTCCATCCCCTATATGGAAATTTAATGGAAAAGACCAACGAGTATAGTTTTTCATACAACTTCATTTACCTAAAGGCAATGAGGAGATTTGAGAGAAAGCATCCAATAAGACATTTCCATCGGCATCCACAATATAATTTCCTTGGCATTTGTCATAGTCAACAAAGAATGGAACTGCAGCAAGGCTAGCCTAAAAACAGAAACCAACAACAAATTAAAAAAATGCTTATAATTCTGAAATAAAAGGTCATGGAAAAAGAAAGCGAAGATATTTAAAGGCTCTTCAATTTCTGGCTATGTTAGCCTTAAAGCTGACTGAATTGAATTTATCTTATTTGGTAAGTATAAAAAAGTAGAAAGAAGTTTCCTTACATTCATCCCAACCATTTCCTGCATTTTTTGCTGAAAAAATGACAAAAAATGATTAATAACGAAAATATGGAAATTTCGAGTTTAGCAGCAATAATTTGAAAAATTCCATTTTGATGATTACCTTATTACATGAAAATAAGTAGACATGTAATTAATACGAATTAAGAAATTTTGTTTTTTAATAGGTTTTAACCCTTTAATTGAAAATTGTCCTTGAATGAGCAAATAAGTTTTGTGTTAACTTTTTCCGTGTTAATTCGAGGCTGTTAATTATATGCCTAATTATTTTCGTTTAATAAGAAGATTGGAATAAACATTAAAAACAAGTTTAATAAAATAAAATATAAAAATGGTTACAACTTCCAGGTTTTCATTCAAAGGGTATTTTTTCAATTAACACATTTATGTTTTTCATTAGTATGTCTAGTTATAATAGCATACCGCAGGTATTCTAAAAATAGACATCAAAATTACTGTTTGCCCAAGTTTTAATCTGATCATCCTTTGCATTAATTGCTTTTGCAAGTCAATTACACTTATTGACAATTCAAAAGTAATAACTTACACGCATTACGAATCAAGATGAAAAGGATTGGTGGATTGAATTTCGGTCAAATGTTAAAAGTAATAATTATGACGTTTGCATAGCGGTGCGCTATTTGTGTGTTAAGGTTTTTTTAATAGACTTTAAGCGTATTAAATTGCATTGCAATGAGTTTTTGGATTACTTTTTACCTATAAATAAGCTAAAAATCGAAAATTTATCCACTTTAAGTTGAAACCATCTTGCTTGCAAAAGGAGTGCAACGCACTTTCTAACCCTTATTTTGATGTATGTTAAATCATATTTAGATGTACCTGTGAGTGTGGACCTGGCATTGAAGTCTTCATAACAGGTCCTGTATAATCTCCATCCTCGACCGCTGAAGTACTTGACATCTGCCTTGGTGCTAAATAAGAGGATTCAATTCAAAATGATTATTGTCTAAAAAAAACTTTAAAATACAATAGATTTTCAAATTCATTTTAAGAATAAAATATATAACGTCTCTTTTTTTAATAAATATTCAAAGTCAAATCTGTCAATACACCTTAAAGAGAAGTTTAGCAGCGTATTGACTACTTTAATCGTAGAATCGACGGAATCGACGGATCGCTAAAATTTATCCGCGAGAAATTTCTGGTTATATTGCCTTGATACATTTTTATCAATAGGAAGGGTTTCAGTGCAAAGAAATGCTAGAAAACGAATTCAGTCAATAATGTAATACGAGTATTCGCTAAAATTTATCCACGGGAAATTTTTTGAAATCGTAATTTGCAAAAATAAATCCGAAAAAAATCAAGATTTTTCCTGACTCGCTAATATACGCTAAAATCAGTCTCGTTAAAATTTCTACAATAAGGTCATTAAAAATGTAATTACCTGAGATTGCATTAGCTGTCCTGAAGACATATTGTGGCCTTCTGAAAATCATTGCCATTTTTTGTTTTTATTTACAGATCTTAAACTGAAAATAAAGGTCGCCTCGCCTGAATGGAAAGCTTAGAGAGCTTAAAAGTTTAAAAAAAGTAAAAGACAAAAAGCTTAACAATGTAACACGTGATTTGCGAATGTGCAAAATTGTAAAAAAAAGCAACGTGCTTTTGATTCGCGTTAATGTCAAAATGGCTGAAGTACATTCCTGGTAAATTTAATGGGTTGTAGAGCCTTTTGAAGAGTTCAGCATCAGGTCAGCATCGACCATGGTGGCCAGCCATATTTAGTGCCCATTTCAAGGGTTTTCACGGGTCATTTTGCATCAATTTTCAAGGGTTTCAAGGGGTCTTTTGACCAAATTTTCAAGGGTTTCATGGGTTTTGAAAGCCATAAAAAACATAATTTTTAAGTGTTTCAAGGAAAAAGTCTAAAAAAACCCCAGTTATATTTGCATGTGATGAAACTGAGAACTGCTTTATATGTATGAACAGAATAGAAGTCAAACATTTAAAAGGTTATAATTTGCAAGAAGTTAGTTTTTTAAAGAGTGTCCTTAAAGCTACAAAAACTGTAGAATACTAGACTTACTGAAAATTTTCAACTCAACGTACTACAAAGTTAAACTCTAGGAAAAATTTCCTATAAACAAAACAAAATGAAGTATGAAAATTCAAAACAAAAAGTTTCAAAAAATGCCAGTAATCAAAATCTAAAAATATGAGATTGCAAATATAATGCATAAAAGGGCTCAACAAAAACTTGGCCATGCACTTAAATACTTTTCACGGCACCATTCAATTGACTTAGCTATTTACTCATTACAAATGTTCAACAAATTACAACTTAGCTCAAAAGATTTTTTAAACTTCTTTTAAAACGATAGTTATAGTTCATTTTCTAGCTTTCTTTATAGCTTCAATCTGTTCATGTAAACTTTAATGTCTTTCTGGTATTTTTTTTCTAGTTTTCGCTTTTGCCCAATAGTTTGCCTTAAGCTATTTCCTTTTGAAACTTCATTTTGCATTTTTTGGAGATCATCATTATATTCTTCAGCCTTATCATAACAATCATTGGCATCGTTCTGTAAGGTTGCGATCGTTTGACTGATGGTTAGTTTTTTGCGATTGAGGGTTTGAATTTCTGAAAGTAGCTCCTCAACCTTTTCATCCTCGCAAGTTTTCTGTTTCTGATGAATGATTTCTGTTTCTCAAGTTTGTTTTTCTTTAAATACTCTTTGTATTTTGAATGGGCGTTTAGACAGCTAACTCTCAACTCAGGATCAATGACAAAATCATGCTCTCTGACGACCCGGATGAAGTAACGTGGTCATAAATCATTCTTTGGGCAATAAGTGAACGACTTGATAGGTTTTATACTCTAAGATTTTCCCAGTTGATTGAAAAATACAAAAAAATAAGAAAGATTACTTTCTGTAGATGTAACCCTAATATTAGATAACGAGAATATAGTATAACTCCAAAAAGAAAATGCTAATACAGTAGGTGACTTCTTTGACAAAACTGCTAAAAAGAATTTAAAGATGTCAGTCTTCACCAAATTAAATAATGGAAGGAGCACCATAGAATATGCAATGATCTAGATAAAGAAAATCAATCATTAGGTTATTCACTTTTATCCCCACGAAGTGGGGAAAATTTTGCATTTTAAAAATTCTTAATGAACAAAAATCCCTTCCAGATTTCTGAATTTCAAGGGTTTCAAGGGTGTAAATTCCATAACTCAAGTGTCTTCAGAAAATCTTCATATTTTTAAGGGTTTCAAGGAAATTTTCAAAGGTAGCAAAAAAATCAAGGGTGTTTCAAGGGTTTCAAGGATTTCAAGGGTCGCTGGCCACCATGATCGATATCTGCATTATTTGTAGAGATTGTAGCAAGGTTCAACCAGCATGGTTTGTGCACACCTTGACCACAAACGGCACATTCCAGGATTGAAAGCTCCATCAGAACAATTTTATATCGCCTATCACAAAATAAAGCAGTTGTCTGGTAGAAGGTTTTGTATTCTGCATATATGATCAGATGTGACAGTGTTTTTTTGTTTTCATTGTATTTTGGCACTTTCAAAAACTTTGCAGTTTCTTTCAAGGTATCAAGTCTTTCTTTGTATATATCATTTTCAATGTTCGGGTACACTTTTGCCATATTGATATTTCCGCAAACAAATGTTACTGAATCAGAGGGGCATAATAAACAAAAGTTCTGCTATTAGATCCTCTGTTTCAACTGTTTCCTTTTAACATTTCTGGGACAGGTCACCCTCGGGGGAGTTATCACTGTACTAAAATCCATGATAACTGAAGTGCATTTCTGATTGGATGACAGCGCTTTATTTCATTTGATCGGATACTTCATTTTAAACAATCGTACGACAATTTTTTAATTGGACAAAAAAAAATCGACATCCCTGTGATTGAATAATAAACAGTCCATCACAAAATGCCATATAAACAGAACTCAACATTCTCACAAAAGTTGTCTTTTTGATTTCCCAAATATTTGTCTCAAGCCTTCACTTCCACAATGATTTATGTAATTACAATTTTGGTCAGTCCACAATCAGGTCCAACATATATATGCGTGTTTTTATTCACGTGATCGAAGTGCCTATTAAAACAATCTGGGTGTAAGTGGCGAAGCAACACAGCAGATTAATCATAAAGTAAAGAAATATCTTTTGGCATTGACAATCAAATATAATATTACATTATATTTCCTTAATTCAAAAATCAAAAATTCATTTTGCATTTGCGAAAAATTAAAAAAGAAATAATGGATTAATATTACATACTAAGACACCCCGTCTTTTACTCTCGTCTAATTTTCGATCTCAGAACGTGCAAAACGCCCGTCCGCCCAATATCCACCCAATCACCTTAAATTCACTTTAATTGTCCTTTGACTTCCAAAAAATAGTATTTAAAAACTATGAATTTATAATAATTACAAAAAACAAAAAAGTTTGATACTTCATTAGTGAAATATTCAATAAATTCCTAGTTTCAATTTTCAGTGAGCGTTTTTTCTAGCGCTTCGTTTATTGCGCAATTTTGCCTCACCTTTCTCAACCGCTCGTAATAATTATGCATTGCCAAATTTGGTTCTCCCATTGTCAAGTCAGGATCGATGGTGACGTCACCTAAGCACAAAAAGGAAAGGATTTCCCCAGTTTTATGCATATATTAATTTGCGAGATATTCTATTCCCCGCGTGAGCGCACTTTTCGTAGATTAGTCAAAATACCTTTCTTTTACTTGCAGGATTGATGGTAACTTTTCATCTTTGTTATTTTTTAATGAACAACCAAAAAAAAAAAAAACTTCAGAAAGTTGCGTATTTCCAGTGAGTAAACGATTCTGACAATTAACAAAATTGATGATGATGATTTTTTTTTTTTCGGTCAGGCAAATGTCTCGTATTGGGGGTTCTAGTCTTGACCCCTAAGCCTACGCGAAATTGAAGCGTTTGGGTAAACGAGGCAAAACTCCAAAAAAGCTGGTGTTTTAAAGCGCTTCCGTGCGATCAAAATATTGCTCTTTGTGACGCACTGATAAAAAATTTGGCGCTTTTACGAGCGTTTGCGATTGAACAAAATAAAACAATCAAAATATTTTCCAGGGGGTGAATTTTAAGTTTTTCTTCTATTTCTTCATGTTCGCCAATCCGGGGAGTCTTCATATATATACCACAGGAAAACTCATGAAACCTGCCAACTGAATCTTGAGTTTGGGAAATCCCCAAGATTGGGGAACAATCATTTTTTCCCACTTTATGGCTTTTCTGCTCTTTGATCTTTTATTGGATTCTTTTGTTAATTTCTTGCGTCATTGATGACTTGCGCAAAATTTCTTGAAATGGAAATACACAGATTTTACCAAAAGCTAGCTAATGCCGAAATTAGACAAGGTACATGTGTGTAGACATACCCCACAAAGCTCTAGCGTCTAGAGGGTAGGAGTTTTAGTCTAGGGCTGGCCCAGTTTGCAGAGTATGGCAAGGCTGCACTTGAGGAAAAATTTAGAAATACCAGGTTCCGCACTGGAAGGAAGAGCTCACCTGATAAATTTTGGTCCGGACAAAGTGCACATTTTACCTACTCAGAAATACACCGTTTAGGAGTCTCGCTATCTTCACGGTACTCCATTGCAGAGGCCGGTAAAAATGGTAGGTAAAAATGCGCACTTTAGTACTGTGAGAAAGGTTAGAGGAATGTAAACATTGTGAATTTTTTTCTCTCCTTTTAAAGAGAATGATTTAGATATTTGAACATGATATCAATGATAATTTTATAAGTCTCTCCTGAAAATTTCACAAAAATTCATCAAGAGTAAAAGAAGTTATGATTAAAAGGAGTTCTTTACCTACCGTTTTTCTGCTATGTTTCCTTTATGAGAACCAGATGTTTACCTACCGTTTTTTTACGGAGGAGAGTGAATTTTCCGTGGTCGCTAAAATCAAAACAATGGAAAATTGGATTGACGCGTGCGCAGTCGACACTCCTAAACGGTGTATTGGCCCAAAAAGCCCATTAAAAAGGCAAAAAATTGCTGAAGTTAGCTGCACTTGAAGACTTGAACCAAAATGAACTTAGCATCGTGTTCAACATTGGATTCAACATTGGATTCGCGATTCTAGCATTGGATTCACTTTACCGGACAGTATCTTTTTCGGACAGCATTTTTAGGTCATCAAAACTATAATGGACGTTACCTGTGTCTATTAGCTATCACCTAGTGAAAAAATTAAGTTCATACCTCCTTTCCCCTAGGAGGCGTTAAGCGAACCACGGCTGTTGTCAGCATTGGATTCAAATTTCCAGCATTGGATTCACTTTATCGGACAGTATCTTTTTCGGACAGCATTTCTGGTATTTAAAACTATAATGGACGTACCTGTTCTATTAACTTAATTAGTGAAAAAATTATCATACCTCATTTTCCCTAGGGGAGTTAAGGGAAACCACTGGTGATTGACAAGAAATTCAAATTTCGACCTTATGCTCGCAATTATCGGACAACCTATTCTCGGACAGCATTCTTAGGTGTTCAAAACTATAATGGACGGACCTGTACTATTAGCTATAACCTTGAAAGAATTAAAGTCATACTCCTTTTTCCCTAGGAGAAGTTAAGCGGAAACCACAGGTGATTGAAACAAAAATTTAATTTGACGTATGCTCGCTAATTATCGGACAACCTTATTCTCGGACAGCATTCTTAGGTGTTCAAAACTATAATGGACGGTACCTGTACTTATTAGCTATCACTTAGTGAAAAAATTAAGTTCATACCTCATTTTCCCTAGGAGGAGTTAAGCGGAAACCACTGGTGATTGACAACAAGAAATTTAAATTTTGACGTTATGCTCGCTAATTATCGGACAACCTTATTCTCGGACAGCATTTTTAGGTATTCAAAACTATAATGGACGGTACTTGTACCTGTTAGCTGTCATTTAAGGACAAAATTAAGCTCATACCTCATTTTCGCTAGGAGGAGTTAAGCGGAAACCACAGGTGATTGACAACAAGAAATTTAAATTTTGACGTTATGCTCGCTAATTATCGGACAACCTTATTCTCGGACAGCATTTTTAGGTCATCAAAACTATAATGGACGGTACCTGTATCTATTAGCTATCACCTGGTGAAAAAATTAAGTTCGTACCTAATTTTTTCCTAGGAGGAGTTAAGCGGAAACCACTGGTGATTGACAACAAGAAATTCAAATTTTGACGTTATGCTCGCTTATCATCGGACAACCTTATTCTCGGACAGCATTTTTAGGTGTTCAAAACTATAATGGACGTTACCTGTACTTATTAGCTATCATTTAGTTAAAAAATAAAGTGTTTTCCTTATTTTCACGATGAGGAGTTTAGTGAAAACCCAGGTAATTGACAACAAGAAATCCAAATTTCGACCATAGGCTCGTATTTATCGGACACCGGCGGTACTAATGTATTTGCTATTACAGTATTTAGAAAAAAATAATGAAAAATATGGCAGAAAGCCGTTCTTTTTAATGTAACAATACCCTGAACTTTAATGCCGCGAGATTTAAATTGAAAGCAATAAAAATGCTCTAGATGAATGTTGCTTATTTCGTCGATTTTTTAATCCCAAATACTTTCAAACCACATTCAATTCATCGATGTTTTTATCTGGATGTATTTTATGATATATAGCCCTGGTATCACTGGCTTAACTGTCAGTTTACTACAATGTCCCGTGAAGGCATTGATCATACAGAAGGAACGTTTGAAGGCCGCATTTCATCAAATGGCTTTTTGGAACTCCATTTATTAACATAGATTGGACTCTTAAAGAAAGGATTTACAATTGACTGCGTCCATCAATTTGAACTTGTCAAGTTGATCTTCTTTGTGCGTTTTAGTCTCAAACGATGATTTCTTTGTCGGTCTTTCTTTTGTAGGAGGAGTTGGGATCGAGCATTTCTTTACTGACGGAGGGTGGACGGGTCGCATTTTTTCACGGTCCCCTTTCTTTTCGAAGAAGCCAACGGGCCAGTGTTTTTCGCAGACAACATGAACTACCATCGCTTCAATTTCATCTTCCTCCCAAAACGGAATTGATTTGATCCACTTGCATACTTCGCTTTGTTCGGAAAGCTGTAGGTTTTCATAATGTTCCTCTGATGGTTCCAAATTTCTTCTCTTCATTACTAAGACTGTTCATGGTTCGACAGCCTTTTGATAACGCACTTTTTTTGAAAATTATGAAAATTCCGTGGCCTTCGTAAAATCGCCGCGGATACATGTTTACTAGGCCTGTATTTTAGAACGCCATGCGCCCAATTCAATATCGATTATATTTAAAAAAGAAACACAAAAATTAAATGTTTTTCTTTTCTCCGATTGACTATTTCAGATAAAAAAGAATAAACTATCGTGGCCAGAATACTTTAGGTGTACAAATTTTCGTGAGGTCAAAAAATCTCGAAATTTACGACATTTACTTTCTCGAATTTGACGAAGAAATGTTTTTCGCAAATCAAGGCTTAAACAGGCTAAAAAGCGCCATAAATCTTCTACATTGTGGAGGGCGTACGGTATTTCGGAATTGCGGAAATCGACCTATTTTCTTCAGAATTTCGGAAATCGGGCATAATTTCTTCGGTATTTTGGAATTCTGAAGTTGTTTCGGTATCGGAAATCCATGAATTTTTGTTTCGAAATTTCGATATCATAAAGTTTTTATCCCCCTTTTTCGGAATTCATACGTGAAAAAAATAATTTGATGAAAAATTAGAGTTGAGTTTCGAGGAACATATCTCTAAGCAAGTCAACAAGGCCAATTCGATGCTTGGAGTTATTAACCGTGACTTCCAAAACCTTAGCCCACTGATTTTTCTTACTTTGTACTGTACTTTCGTTCGACCGCATCTTGAATATGCACAATCAGTCTGGTCACCGAAACTAAGGAAACACGTCAACTTATTGGAAGGAGTGCAGAGACGTGTGACAAGGCTTGTCAAACTTTACAAAAATCTCTCTTATGAGGATAGACTACGAAGCTTACAATTACCAACACTAAAGTTTCGTAGAACTTTTTGTGATATGGTGCAGGTCTATAAGCATCTTCACTTCTACGATAAAGCTACGATTCCAACTACCCATCGACCACGTCCGAATCGAGAACACAAAGATGAACTCCAGCCGAACCTTGCAAGTGATGGATTCCGCGGCCCGCAAACAAAGTCGTTCTACTACAGAACCATCCCTACGTGGAATAAATTGCCGTCTGAGGTGGTAGCTGCTGTTTCCATAAAAGGCTTCAGTGAAAAGTTGAAAGAAGTATGGAAAAGCCATCCAAAGAAATTCGTTACAAGAGATTTGTAAATTGAGATCGGTTTAGAGGCCCACTGAGTGCCTACAACCTGTAATATTCATTTTAAGGGCTCTGACCATAGTCGGAAAATTGATTTTAGTATCTGAACATGAAAGTTATGTTTTAGATTCTTTAACACTTTTAACAAAGAATTGCCTTTATAAATTGCTTTTTAATCAAATCCCTTAAGAGTAATTAAGAACTTAATTGCAAAAATGACGTTATGAACTTTAAAAAGACGTTAATAATATGTTGCGTTACCTTCTTTTATAAAAAGTGCTAAGTTTTAATGGGTAATTAACCTTTTTGTTTCGAACTTTTTTCAAAAGCTGTCCGCAAAGATTGAACTATTTTAAATTTTGCGGAAAATTTTTCTAAAAGATGTGTCAAAAGTTGACTGTTTTT